>NC_135959.1:17924901-18118648 GCF_053455715.1 Rhinoraja longicauda
CACTGGAATTTAGAAGGATGAGGGGGATCTTATTGAAACATATAAGATAATTAGGGGATTGGACACATTAGAGGCAGGAAACATGTTCCCAATGTTGGGGGAGTCCAGAACAAGGGGCCACAGTTTAAGAATAAGGGGTAGGCCATTTAGAACGGAGATGAGGAAGAACTTTTTCAGTCAGAGAGTGGTGAAGGTGTGGAATTCTCTGCCTCAGAAGGCAGTGGAGGCCAGTTCGTTGGATGCTTTCAAGAGAGAGCTGGATAGAGCTCTTAAGGATAGCGGAGTGAGGGGGTATGGGGAGAAGGCAGGAACGGGGTACTGATTGAGAGTGATCAGCCATAATCGCATTGAATGGCGGTGCTGGCTCGAAGGGCTGAATGGCCTACTCCTGCACCTATTGTCTATTGTCTATTGTGAAAGACGGAAAGGGGTGGAGATGGAAAAATATGGCCAGTGGTGGGATCCCGTAGGAGGTGGCGGAAATTCCAGAGTATTATGTGTTGTATGCGACGGCTGATGGGGTGGAAGGTAAGTACTAGGGGGACTCTGTCTCTGTTGCGACTAGGGGGATGGGGAGCAAGGGTGGAGCTGTGGGGGACCGAGGAGACACGAGTGAGGACCTCATCTGTGATGGGAGAGGGGAAACCCCATTTCCTAAAGAATGCGGACATCTCGGATGTTCTAGTTTGGGACACCTCATCTTGGGCGCTGATGCAGCATAGACGGAGGAATTGGGAGTAGCGGATAGAGTCTTTGCAGGAAGCAGGGTGGGAAGAAGTGTAGTCGAGATAGTTGTGGGAGTCAGTGGGTTTGTAATAGACATCAGTCAATTTCCTGTGATGGAGACTGTGAGATAAAGAAAGGGGAGGGAGGTGTCGGAGATGGTCCATATAAATTTGAGTACAGGATGAAAATTGGTGGTGAAATTGATGGAAGTCCATAGGTTCTGCATGGGTGCAGGAGGTAGCACCGATGCAGTCATCAATGTAACAAGGAGTTCGGGGATAGGGCCAGTGTACGTCTGGAACAGGGATGGTTCAATGTACCCTACAATGTGGCAGGTATAGCTGGGGCCCATAGCTACTTGGAGGAAGTGGGAGGAGTCAAAGGAGAAGTTGTTGGCCCTCCCTTTTATACTCCTTACATACCCATTAATCCCCCCCAAGATTCTACCTCTCACCCACGCTGGGAACAACTTGCAAAGGCCAATTAACCCACTGACCCACACATGTTTGGGATGTGGGTGGAAACATAGGCGTCTGGGGAAGCCCATGCAGACAGCAGCAGAGGTCAGGATTGATGCTGAGTCACTGTAGCTGTGCCTCCTTTTTGAGATGGGAGCAAAAGCAGGTCATTTCATCCCTTATCCTACTCGACATGTGTATGGCTCTTGAGAGGCGTTTTTATAAATGTCCTTAAGACATGTCCTATTATATGTCATGTAGACATAAGGACTTGTTTGAATACTGCCACATTCTGCATTTTTCCCCGTTGAAGACTTGTTCCTAATCAAAGATCCAGTTTGGTATCAGGTCCCTCACTTGAGTGCCGTGTTTATAAAGACTTTACCTTGGCAACTCTTTGATGAAGAATCGTATTTGTAGCCAGAGTCACAAACGCATTGGTAAGAGCCCGGCGTGTTTTCACATTGTTCTAATCCACAGAGCTCGCCATCTAATGCACACTCATTTATGTCTGGAAACAAGAGGTATGGTCATTAGATTTACACATAATGAAGCGAGCAATTGAATTGATTGCAATCATCAAAATATATGATGATTCTATTCAAGAGTCAAGAGATCTTCAATAGTTCTCTGAGCATTGACGAAACAGCTTTGCTAAATTCCTGTGATAGACACAAAAAGCTGGAGTAACTCAGCGGGACGGGCAGCATCTCTGGAGAGAAGGAATGGGTGTCGTTTCGGGCCGAGACCCTTCTTGCAGTTGAAGGCAGCTCGGGCAACAACTGACCACCTGAGTTGGGGGTGGCACTGTTATCCAACGATCGTGGGGGTGGGGAGGAGTGGAAGGACATTGCGAGCGAGAGGTGGCGGAGAGACAGATTGAGGGGAAGGGGAGAGTGTGAGCGACTAACCGTGGGTGGGTGGATCATCTATCTATGGGGTGGGGGGTGGTCTTTGACTGCGAGAGGGGGCTGGGTTGGAACAGCGAAAGGAGGGAAGGGCTTAAGTCAACCGATCCTAGGTGGGGTGGGGGGAATGTGGGTACTAATGCCAAGTCCAGGGTCGACCGGGGGGGGGGGGGGGGGGCTCAAGAGAATGCAGGCTCACCTCCTCGACTGCCAGGGAGCAAGATCACCAGTGGTGCCAAACATGGCATCAGAGATTCCATCCTCACCTCTGACCAGCTGTTCCCATCCTCTGCTTGTTACTGCCAATGCACCAGGTGCCAAAGTGTTGGGTTGCCCACATATCCCAGTGCCAGCTCCCCTAGCCCCCCTGGCACACCAGCTCCTGGTCCCCTGACACCAACTCACCATTGCACCTATGTTTGTCAGGAAGCAGGTTGAAGCCTGTCCTGCACGAACACTGATAACTGCCCTCCACGTTCGAACAGATGTGCTGACAACCGCCATTGCCGGATGTACACTCGTCAACATCTGGGGAGGGAAGAGGTACAACAGTTAGAACAGCCGTCACACCAACAGGCTTTCCAATCTCTGCCCTGTGGGGAGGGGACCAGGGTGCATAGGGAGGGGTGGGGTTGACAGGGAGAATAGAGTTATGAATGAATGAATTATACTTTATTATCACATGTGGCATGTCACAGTGAGATTCTTTGTTTTACACATACAAGGCATGCAAAGAGTTGCCACATATAGGGTGCCGACAAAGTTACAAAGTATTGCATTTAGTCTCCAATGGTTCCCCTTTGTTCTCTTGGCGGCCCCCAAGCCAGGTCCCCCTTTGATCTCGGCCGTTAGAAGGGAGAGGGGAGGGGTTGAGACAGGAGGGGAGGTGGGAGAAGTAGAGGGGGGGGGGGGGGGTTGTGAGGAGGGGCACGAGAGGAGATTAAGAACAAGAGAGTGATTGAGTCACAGAGCGCACAGCAGCACTCAATCAGAAGCAGATCAGGGAGCCCTGCATTTGGTTTTAGATTTAGGAGCTGGCAGCAGAGGAGGGGTTGAAGACTGGGTGGGGAAAGCAGAGAAGAAAGAAGGCAAGCGCATGGAGGGAGGGGTGGGAAAATGAGACAGTGAGTCAGAGTCAGAGATGGTTTTCTAGACAAATGTCTGGAATAGATGGGTTTCCATAGGGAAAGGTTAGTCAGCCAGCTCTGTTGAGAGGGACTTGATTGAAGCACGTTAGATCCCGAGATATCTAATTGGGGTAGATATAGAACGGATGTTTCCTCTTGTGGGAGAATCTAGGGGAACCTGTTTAGATGCAAAGAGTCCTCATTTCAGACACAGATTGGGACAATTTATTTTCTTTTAGAATTTTTTGGAACTCTCTTTATCACTGGTTGGTGGAAGCAGATTGATACCTATCTATAGATCCAAATTGTTCCACGCAAGATTCCAGTATCTGCCGTTGTGTCTATATAGATCCAGTTGATCAGCAAAGGGGAGGCGAATTACTGAAGGCAGAGGGAAATGCACATTAACCATGACCAGGTACCTCCGTCTGTTTCTCATTCACGTTCAGATGTACGAGGTGACTCTAATCCTCAACTTTCAGGACACTCCGTCCATCAAGCATATGATGTCCCACCACCAGGGCACTGCAGCTCTGTGGTGATCCATTCGCATATCCCGGCCTCAAACCTATTGGAAAGGGACATATACTGTACCTAGGCTGCACGTGACACCTCTCCAGCCCTGCTTACACACGCACTTAAAAGCTCCCTGCTGATCTTCACAGTCCTTCACGCCAGCAGGATGGCAGGGCATCGGGGAACACTGATTTGGAATATCTGCAAAGAGAGAGCAGGTAAGCCACACGACTTCCATAATCCCCAGACTCACCACGTCGACCCAACCTAGTCAGATAGACTGAAACCTTTCTAACATCTTTACTGTAGACACTATCATTTCCATGCTCAACAGAATGCCCACTAAACTACGAACTGAGACGTGGATCACAGCAACAAGTCAAGGTCACCAACAATAAAGATAAACCATGGGAGGGAGCACTGAGGTACAAAAGGGATGGTGCCAAGAAAGTGATGTGCTGTGGGAGAGTCAATGATGAAGGAGCGCCACGCTGTGGGAGGGTCAGTGATGAGGGAGCGCCACACAATGGTAGTGCCGTACAGTGGGAGGGGTGGTACTGAGGGACTGCCACACTGTGGGAGGGGCGGTACCGAGGGAATGCCACACTGTGGGAGGGGCAGTACTGAGGGAATGCCACACTGTGGGAGGGGTGGTACTGAGGGACTGCCACACTGTGGGAGGGGTGGTACTGACGGAGTGCCACACTGTGGGAGGAGCAGTACTGAGGGAATGCCACACTGTGGGAGGGGCAGTACTGAGGGAATGCCACACTGTGGGAGGGGTGGTACTGAGGGAGTGCCACACTGTGGGAGGGGCAGTACTGAGGGAATGCCACACTGTGGGAGGGGTGGTACTGAGGGAATGCTTGACTGTGGCAGGGGTGATACCGAGGGAGTGCTGTACAGTGGGAGGGGCAGTACTGAGGGAGTGCCACACTGTGGGAGGGGCGGTACTGAGGGACTGCCACACTGTGGGGGGCAGTACTGAGGGAATGCCACACTGTGGGAGGGGTGGTACTGAGGGAGTGCCACACTGTGGAGGGGCGGTACCGAGGGAGTGCTGGATTGTGGGAGGGGTGGTACTGAGGGAGTGCCACACTGTGGGAGGGGTGGTACTGAGGGAGTGCCACACTGTGGGAGGGGCGGTACTGAGGGAGTGCCGTACAGTGGGAGGGGTGGAACTGAGGGAGCTGGGGAAGTGCCACATTGTCCAAACTTTCATTTGAGGTAGTAAACCACACTTGAAGAGTTAGGTGGTTGACTCCAGTATCCTGCAGTCCGCTATTTATTCCTGAACCATATTAACACATTTATGTTTTGTTCATTGCTGCCTGTAGGATCTTGCTGTGCGGTAACTAGAGAGTGGCAAGGTGACACAGCGGTAGAGTTGCTGCCTACAGCACCAGAGCCCTGGGTTCACTCCTGACTACAGGTGCTGTCTGTACGGAGTTTGTGTGTTCTCCCCGTGGCGGTTTTCCTTGGGTGCTCCGGTTTCCTCCCAAACTCCAAAGATGTACAAGTATGGGGGTTGATTGACTTCGGTAAAAATAATAAATTGTCCCGAGTGTGTAGGATAGTGCTAGTGTATTGAGGATTGCTGTTTGGCGTGGACTCAGTGGGATGAAGGCCCTGTTTCCGTGCTGTATCACTAAACTAAATGTCTACAATCATGACTACACTGGTTCACCCTGCATGGGTGTAAAATCCACTGTGCAAGTACAAACTTCCTATTCCCCCACACTGTCTGTAAATCCAGTACAGAAACTGATCCAAATGTGCAGGAAATAATGTTCATCTTGCCAGAACAATGGCAAAAAGTCACTCACTGTGAACACAAGTCACCAGGCCTGGGTTCATCTTGGTGTTGGGTCCATATCGTGAGAGGCATTCTGTAGATGAGCACAAGAGGCAGGAAGGAGTTAGTGAGCAAGCACAGTTTTCTATATGGTCAACAGTACAAATAGCCTCTTGCAACAATTTATTCCCCTCGTACCTACAAACCTAACATCCACAATAATTTACAAATGTATGATTCATGTCATGTCGCACCGTCCAAGTAGAGAATCAAAAATATTTGGCATTTTGCAAATACCGGGGCCTTATTCTGTGAGGTGGAGGGAAGTAACCAAGGCTGAGGACAACAGTAGAATGGGGAATGAGTAAAACAATCGATGAGAGAACAGACAGTGACAGGTGGGGCGAATGCTGGACATCACTTAACATCAAGGGTAAGATCAGAAGGGACTGTCACCCAAAGAGTCCATTCACCTAGAAGTGGTGATAATAGTAGAGGTGCAGAGAGAGGGACCCTGCGGAGATAAGCAAGGGGAAATGGACAGGGCTGGCAAACTCTGGGAGCAAAGGGATGGTTAAAGTGAACCCTCCAATCCACAGGAGAAACCAGAACTGGTCACCACCGATATATCCGACTGGGAACGCAGAGAGTGGGGAGAACAGAGAACCCTCTGCCGTAGGGAGGGTCTCGGGGATGAACAGATGGGTGTGAGGACATTGGACAAACACATGAGGGGGAGAGGAATAAGGTGGGGTAGGTGGAGCGGGGTGGGAAGAGGCTGCTGGGGAAAACATAGAACTCTCTGCCGGAGGGAAGCCCTGGGGGCTGAACAGATGGGTTTAAGAGGACATTGGATACACTAAAGGGAGAGAGGAATAAATGGGGTAGATTGAGAGGGGTGGGGAAAGGATGCTAAGGAACTAACACCAAGGACCAAAAGGTCAGTCAATTTAACATCAAGCTCTACAACGATTCCTCTGGTACGTTTCCTGCCAGCAGTACTTGGCTGGTGCTGGGGAGGTGGAATTATCCTCAGTTCCCCACTGAACCGATCCACTGGAAATCATATAGTGACAGAATCGGCCAGGCCACTCAGGTAGTAGTTAAGCTTCCTGTGCTGGAGAAAGTCTGGGCAAATCAGGATCAGTTCCCTGCCATAAAAAACATAACAACTTCCACTGACGGGAAAATGAAAGAATGTTTACAGTTAATCGGAGCTAAGACATGAAATTACAAAACTACTTGGACAAATGTCCAAGAAAACATCACAACACTGGAATATTCACTCAGTACAAAGGCACTACTCACCCCGATATTTTGGATAAAAGAAATTCTGCGGAGAGAAGGAAGATCCAGTTCAGATGGAAATGTCCAGCAACAATCACAATGTTCATCTTTCATGCAGAGTTCAGCCAATAATGTAAATTACATGGCATTTCCTGGCTCCCTCTCACACCATGCGCACACAAAAAGCCAAATGTGTTGCCGTAATACCTCAATAACCCAAAGGCTTGGCAAAAAAGCAAATACCTCAAAGGTTTAGTCACTGTCCTGATCATGAAAGGGGACAGAGGAGGTGTGTGCAGCAGTATACCACACAAACAGCTCGGTGGTGGTGTTGATCAGAAAAATGTGCTTTAATGATATTCCTTGATTAATAAAATTGGCTACAGTACACTGAGAAATCCCAGGAATTCTTTTTCCCTGAGCTTGTTTTGACAATTTTTAAAAACAATTTTTTTACATTTACTTCAAAGAATCAACGGAAACTTGGATTAATGCCTCATCCGAACGGCTCGAAGGGCCGAATGGCCTACTCCTGCACCTATTGTCTATTGTCTCTACTTTCAGTCTGAAGAAGGGTTTCAACCCAAAATGTCAACCATCCTTTTTCTCCATAGATGTTGCCTGACCCGCTGAGTTACTCCAGAATTTTGTGTCCATCTGGAGTAATGAGGGAAGAGGGCAAAGACGAGGGACTGGGGAAAAGGGTAGCAGGGAGAGAGGCTAGAGTGAAGAGTTTAGGGGGGGGGAGGAAGGGTATTGGAGTGGACATGGCAGTGAATGATGAAGGGGAGAGGGAAGAGATCGAGAGGGGGAGGAGGTAGGGGATCAAGGGTGGAGGAAAGTTTCTGATGGTGGCTGACACCTGATGGTTCGTTAACGTTAGCTGCAGCCAAAAACTCAACCATTCCAGGCCAATGGCTCCACTGAACTCAACTTTTTTTAGTTGATTTACTTTAGAGATACAGCGCAGAAACAGGCTCTTCGTCCCACTGAGTCCGTGCCGACTAGTGATCGCTCCGTACACTAGCACCTCTCCTACGCACACTAGTGACCATTTACAATTTTACCGAAGCCAATTAAACAACATATCTGTACGTCTTTGGAGAGTGGGAGGAAGCAGTTTTTTTACTGAAGATTTAGAAGAGGAGGTTGCAGTAATGATGACCCTGATACTAAACCTTCTCCCAATGCACCAATCCACAACTGGTGTTAGGAGTGAAGGTTCCACCCTCTCCCAGGAGGTCCTGACTCTGCACCAACATTGTCCCCTCAGCTAAAGGCCCTCAGTGAGACATGTGGCTGAATCAAACCAGGGTACTTTAATATTGATGGAGATGTTGCAAGTTTGGGATCCAGCCCCAGGGAAACAGCACACATACACACACCCATGTTCCAAATCCCCCTCCCCATCCCGCAAACACTCCGCCCTACAGTATCTGGCACTATGTTCCCCTCAGCTCCCCCAACCACTGGCTCCCTTTCCAACACAGAATCCAAAGGTCTCATCATAGCTTGTGGATTAATTAATGAGAGGAAATATTTTAATTAAAATAAGGCAAATGACAGTGATGGTAATTGAGGGTTGATGTGAATCTCTGGAAGTTACCACTTGCTGCAGTGGAAATTCGGATAATACACTGGCATCAACATCTGGCATTAGGACATTCGGCCCATCAAGCCCATACTCCCATCAGGCCATTCAGCCCATCAAGCCCATACTCCCATCAGGCCATCAAGCCCATACTCTACCAGGCCATTCGGCCCCTCAAGCCCATACTCCCATCAGGACATTCGGCCCATCAAGCCCATACACCCATCGGGCCATTCAGCCCATATCCGCCAGGCCATTCAATCCCTCAAGCCCATACTCAATCAGGACATTCAGCCTATCAAGCCTATACTCCCATCAGGACATTCGGCCTCTCAAGACCACACTCCCAACAGGTCATTCGGCCCATCAAACCCATACTCCCATCAGGACATTTAGCCCCTCAAGCCCATACTCCACCAAGCTCATCTTTACCTTCGCATTCCCATCAGTGGATGCTGAGCAACCACAGCCCCGTTACTCTAATCCAAGGGGGATGGTCTGCTGCCCCTGGAAGGAGGGGTGGGGGGTAGAGGACAGTCAACATCAAGCCAACATCTGTCCTCCTCCTCTCTGCTAAGTCCCCCTGCCCTCCCTTTCACCAGTAAGACTCCTACCGTTTCTGGGTCATTCTCAAAGACCTCCCGAGCTTCCTCAAAGCTGCAAAACTCCTCCACGCACTCCCGCTGCAAGTGGCCCTGGCGCGTCTCCTCGAAGACATGGTTCGCTCTCCGGCTCCGGGACAGGAAGCTGGAGGCAGATCTCTGGGTCACAACTGCAGGGAGAGAGAGAGAGGGGGGAAGAGATAAGACACGGGAGGCAGGAGACAAGGAAATGGGAAAGAGGTGGGAGAGGGTTAGAGGGAGAGTGAAGTAAGCGAGTGAAGGAAGAGAGAGGATGAGAGGGAGGGTGAGCGGGGTATTAAAATAAGAGTAGGGAGGGGGCTAGAGGAAGAGGGAGAGGTGAAAGGGGGAAGAGAAAGGTGGGAGGGGGAGGAGAGGGAAGAGAGGGGTGGGAGGGGGAAGAGAGGGGTGGGAGGGGGAAGAGAGGGGGGGAAGAGAGGGGTGGAAGGGGGGGTGGGAGGGGGAAGAGAGGGGTGGAAGGGGGGTGGGAGGGGGAAGAGAGGGGTGGAAGGGGGGTGGGAGGGGGAAGAGAGGGGTGGAAGGGGGGTGGGAGGGGGAAGAGAGGGGTGGGAGGGGGAAGAGGGTGGGAGGGGGAAGAGGGGTGGGAGGGGGAAGATGGGTGGGAGGGGGAAGAGAGGGTGGGAGGGGGAAGAGGAGGGTGGGGGAGAGAGAGGGGGAGAGGAGGAGAAGATTGGGAGGGTGAAGTGAGAGTGGGAAAGGAGCCTGGGAGAGTGAGAGGAAGGGTGAAGAAGTGAGAGGGAAAGTCAGAGGGGGCTGGAGAAGGGAGAAAGTTAGGGTAAGGATAGCGTGAAGTGAGAGGGGGGGGAAGGTGAGAGAGAGCGAGGGAGGGAGGGAGAAGAGGAGAGAGCGAAGGAGGTAGGGAGAGCGATAGGGACGGGTGGAGGGGGAGCAGCGGCTCACATTGCCTGGTGGACGGGGCGCCGAGCAGCAGCAGCAGCAGCAACAACAGGCCCGGGACGCCGAGCATCCCTGCGGACTGAGAGATTCCCAGAGCAGACTCACAGCCCAAAGTAGGCAGAGAGAGAGAGGGGCAGCGACTCAACCAGGGCCGGGCCACGCCGATCCGATACTGTTCGCCCGCCCACCCCACCAGCCGAGCCCTCCCCTTCTCACCTCCCCCGGCCTCCTCTTAACTACCTTCCCACCCTTACTCCCACCCCGCCCTCTCCATCTCCACATGTCCCACCTCTCCCTCACCATCCTCCACTTCATCCACGTCCCTCTCCCACCCACCTCCATCCCCCTTTCCCCCTCTTCATTACCCCTTCCTTCCTTCCTTCCCCTTCCTCCACCCCTCTCCCCTGCCACATTATCTCTTCCCCACCACATTATCTCTTCCCCACCCTTTTTCTTTCTCCTCCTCCATTTGCCTTTCTCCTCCTCCCCTCTTTTCCACCTCCCCTAATCTCCTACCTTCCCCTCTATATCCTTCCCTTTCCCCACTCACCTCTCTACCCCGCAGACACATTAACGCCCCTCTTCCCCTCCCTCCTCAAAATCCCCTCAGCTTGGATTTCTCCGCCTATCTCAACAAACTATTTGGCTCAACCCTCCTCCCTTGACTGTGTTTGCTGGCTGGTCCTAATGTCTCACTCAGACCGCTGTGAATTGCATTGGGAGGTTTTACTGTGGACGCCTTATGTAAATGCGGTGTTCCTGCAATTAATTCTCACTGTCATAGTTTGACACTGTCATAATTAATTCTCACTGTCACCCTTTGCTAAAAAGAGTCATCTAAGATTCAGAACTTGGCCGCCTTGCATCGGGAGAACTTGCTGCAGACTGGGCAGAGTGTGGATTGTGGAAGAGTGTGGGGGAGGGAAAAACATGCTGAGAATGTCGGAGGAGTTTTTGCACAGTTCAGAGATACAGCGTGGATTCTTGTTCTGTATATATTTTAAAATTCTGAATAAAGTTTATTTTTGGAAACTAAAACAAAACTCTACACTCCACAAAAGTGTCACATTTACCTACTTCACCCATGCTTTGGGACAACCCCAGTGAAGGGCGCAAAATGAATCAGTGGTTGTGATCTGGAGCTCAGTGTGTAGGCCCACGCCTAATTGATTCTTGAGAAGGTACCAAATCACTGCAAACAACATTTCAGAACTGATCTGAAACACTTCACCTTTCACGAATGTTGCCCACCCTGCTGAGTATTCCCAGCATTTCCTGTTTTCGTTATTTCAATAAATCCGGTAGTTTCTGTGGTCAGCATTGTCGACTGAATTAATTTTAAATGATCCATTACCTGGGATTGGAGGTAGGATTTGAACTCTGGATTCTGGAACTTGAGCCGTGGAATTGAGCCACAGTGGCTGCCATCACACCCACAAACTGCAAAGTAATGGGTCAGTCTGCGGTTGGGAAAATCCCAGCAACCTCCATTTATTTATCCCTTCGCCAACGGTGCCGAACAGATTTACCTTCCTGCCCTTTGGAGATGGTGCTGAGTGGAAACTGGTTGCTGTATTTCCAGCAAGTGACCGCGCTTGTAAAGCAGATGGACTGGGAAGGCTGACTGGAGCCTGTGGGCAGGCAGCATGGCAATGTAGAGACTTTTCCATCCAGTTGCCCACTTGGCAGAGATCAGTGAATTCCTCCACGACTCCCATGACGTCTTAAGAAGCAGCTGTCTGGATGGGCACCCAGGGCCCTCTCGATGGAGGGCGAGCAGTTCTGGGTGCAACAGTGAACAGCAGGCGATGGTCAGACTGGATGTTCCCCCAACGTGCGTGCCAGTTTTCCGGCTGCACTGCGTCCTCTGCAGAGTCCCCTCCAAGTCACCTCCAAGTCACACACTATCCTGATCTGTAAATGTATTGTTTTTGGTCTTTCATCTTCACTGGGTCTAAATTCGTGAGCTCCTGGTTACCGCGGATTATGCAGCACAACCACAGCTCTCGTGACCCCGGTTTTATCCAGGCCGCCCGCACTGTACGTGTGGAGTTTGCACGTTCTCCCTTTGACCATGTTGCGGGGGAAGAAATTTTCAACATTTTGGGCTGAGTTCCTGCATTAGGAGTGAGAGTGGAGAGGGAAGATATCTGGCATAAAGAGCAGAGGGAGAGGGAACAATAGGTGGTTGGTGGACTGACAAGGTGTGAGATTTAATGATCAGATGGAGCCGGGTAGGAGAGGGTAAAGGTGAAGAAAGGGTGATATGCAGGAACACAAAGGCTGCCAGTGCTGGAATCTGATCAGTAAAGAAGGCGATAATGTGAACCGTTAGAGGAGAGGTGAGATGCAGATGGAATCAGAACCAAGTGGGAGCATGTGGGTGAAATATGTGGACAGCAGGTCATAGAGTCATAGAGTGATACAGAGTGGAAACTGGCCCTTCGGCCCAACTTGCACACACCGGCCAACATGTCCCAACTACACAAGTCCAATCTGCCTGCGCTTGGTTCATATCCCTCCAAACCTGTCCTATCCATGCAGCTGTCTAACTAATTCTTAAACATTGGGATAGTCCCAGCCTCAACTCCCTCATCCAGCAGCTTGTTCCATACACCCACCACCTTTATGTGCAGATTTTACCTCTCAGATTCCTATTAAATCTTTTCCCCTTCACCTTGAACCTATGTCCTCTGGTCCTCGATTCCCCTACTCTGGGCAAGAGACTCTGCATCTACCCGATCCATTCCTCTCATGATTTTGTATAGCTCTATAAGTTCGCCCCTCATCCTCATGCACTCCAAGAAATAGAGACCCAGCCTACTCAACCTCTCCTTATAGCTCACACCCTCTAGTCCTGGCAACATCCTCGTAAATCTTCTCTGAACCCTTTCAAGGTTGACAATATCTTTCCTATAACATGATGCCCAGAACTGAACACAATATTCTAGATGCGGTCTCACCAACGTCTGATACAACTGCAACATGACCTCCCAACATACATACTTTATACTGATGAAGGCCAATGTGCCAAAAGCCTTTTTGGCCACCTTATTTATCTGATATAAGCAGGAGTAGAGAGGGACAAATGTGTGATGGGGACTGGAGGGGGTTATGAAAAAGGCCAGAAAAATGGAAGGACTAGTGTTGATAGTTGTTTATTATTATCGCGTGTACTAAGATAGTGGAAAACTTTCATTAGAGGTGAATTGTAAGGAGGGAGGGGGATGGATGGAAAAAAAACACAGGGGATAAGGGTAAACTGAAATTGGAGAATTCAACATTCCTACTGACAACACCCCCTGGCCCTGTTTCTCCCTCTCTTCCCTGTGCCTCACTTGGATACACACCCATCCCACCCTCCCTCCTGTTTCCCCTTCCACCTATATCTCTTCCTCTGGCTTCACATTTTGTGCCTCTTCTCTCCTTTTGTCTTCTTTTCATCACTGGCCTTCATCCATCCATCTGCCAAACAACCCCCCCCCCCCCCCACCTGTATCCACCTATCACTTGGTCTGAAGAAGGGTCTCGACCCAAAATGTCACCCATTCCTTCTCTCCAGAGATGCCGCCTGTCCCACTGAGTTACTCCAGCGTATTGTGACTATCTTCAATTAAAATCAGCATCTGCACTTCTTTCCTCCACCTTTCACTTACTACAATCGGTCTGAACAAGGACCCAATCTAAAACACCTATCCATGTTCTTCATCCCAGCCATCCTGGGCCTCAAGCTAACATCTCAGGGACAGTCATGGATGAACAATAAATGTACAATGTGGGTTTAGCTCCAACAGTTTGGCTTCCCGTCAGCACAGCCCCTCCCACAGTGTGGCACTCCCTCAGCACAGCCCCCCCCACAATGTGGCTCTTCCTCAGCACTGCCCCTCCCACAGTGCGGCACTCCCTCGGCACTGTCCCTCCCACAGTGCGGCACTCCCTCAGCACTGCCCCTCCCACAGTGTGGCTCTTCCTCAGCACTGCCCCTCCCACAGTGCGGCACTCCCTCAGCACTGAAACTAAACTAAACTTTGTGTCTATCTTTGGTAACTTTTCCTCCTGAGATGCTGCCTGACCTGTTCAGTTAGCCAGCGCTTTATGTCTCTCTTTGTAGTATGTCTGAAGAAGGGTCCCGACCCAAAACATCACCTATCCTTTTCCCCCAGAGATGCTGCCTGACCCGTTGAGTTACTCCAGCACTTTGTATCTATCTGAGGCTGTTAAAACTGAGTTACAGGCTCATCACTGAAGTAAATTATCGTGCAGAACACTTCTTGGTCTTACATTTTACCAGCACACAGTTCAATACGGCTTTAGTTTAATCAAACACAACTAGTGATAAACAGTTCTTATAAAGTCTTAGAATATACAGTTCCTTCCTCTATAGTCATATTTTAGTTGCTGTTGCACTTGAGTTAAATTCTACACATTCAAGAATGTTTTTATGATGTACACTTTGTGTGAGCTTTGAAACAATCTCCATGTGGACAGTGTGCAGCGTATGAATATTTACTACAGTGACAGTGTCTGACAGGCTAAGTCTCTGGCTGTACCAGTGGACATGAATGGGACTGGATTTCATTGTTCTTTTCAGCAGCTTCATCAAGGTCAATTTGCTTCTCATTAATCTCTGTTTGAAGACATCCCGTAAAGGAGGCTGTGACAGGGGTAGCAGTGACTGGAACCTCTGCAAAAAGACAAGAACGTTAGCAATTCAAAGGGAACAGATGAAGACGCATCAGTGTTAATCTATTCCAAAATGACTAGTTTAGTTTAGTCAGACACAAAATTCTGGAGCAACTCAGTGGGTCAGGCAGCATCTCAGGAGAGAAGGAATGGGTGACGTTTCGGGTCGAGACCCTTCTTCAGACTGATGTCAGGGGAGGGGGCGGGACAAAGATAGGATGTCGTCACACAGGAAGACAGTGGGAGAACTGGGGAAGGGGGAGGGGAAAGAGAGGGACAGAGGAACTATCTGAAGTTAGAGAAGTCAATGTTCATACCGCTGGGGTGTAAACTTCCCAAGCGAAATATGAAATACTGTTCCTCCAATTTGCGCTGGGCCTCACTATGACAATGGAGGAGGCCCATGACAGAAAGGTCAGACTGGGAGTGGGAGTTGAAGTGCTGAGCCACCGGGAGATCAGATTGGTTAAGGCGGACTGAGCGAAGGTGTTGAACGATTTAAACCAGCATCTGCAGTTATTTTCCTGCTCAGTTTAGTTTAGAGATACAGTGCAGAAACAGGCCCTTTGGCCCATCGAATCCGCACCGACCAGCGATCCCTGCACATTAACACTATCCAATACACACTAGCAAAATTTACAATGATACCAAGCCAATTAACTCACAAACCTGTATGTCTTTGGAGTGTGGGACGAAACAGAAGTTCTCGGAGAAAACTCAAGCAATCAGTGGGAGAATGTACAAACTCCATACAGACAGCACCCATACCCACAGTCAGGGTCAAACCCGGTTCTCTGACGCTGTAAGGCAGCAACTCTACTGCTGCACGAATGATACAGGAGACTCTTTGAACTCCTTGGATTTGGTCAGGATCATGGAGGAGCTTTTTCCAGTCTGATGGAAAGTTACTCCTCGCCCTGAGCTGTGTGTGTGCTGAGTGGCGACTTGTTGAACAGGGTGACAAGGGTCAGACCCCCCCAAGGGCCGGTAGGAGAACCAGGGGGGGGTTCTAACCTTCTGCACCTTCAATGTTGGCTGTGGGAGCCTGGGGCACAAAGGTAAAGGCCTGGAGAGGAGAGGAGAACAGCTCACTGGCGAAACCAAATGGGGTGGTGACTGCTATGGGCTTTTATGGCCAGCTGCAGCTTGGACTGTGTAAAATGGTGCCAAAATCTGCTGACTAGTGCATATGGACCCAGTGGGCTCTTTACATGCATGGGGTACTCAATCAGGGATTGTCTTTATGTGAGGCAACAATCGCACTGATTTATAGGCAAAAAAATGTATTTCACTGTACCTTGGTACACATGATAATAAAAGAACCATTGAACCACTTGCTGTATCAGGTACCTGGTATTCCTCCCAGTGTGGTGTTGACTGGAGCACTCAAAGCCTGCTCCAGGATGCCCAGTTGCTTCCTCAGCTCTGAGCTGTTCCCGATGCCCTCGTAAACAGTCTGATCCACTTCCAACATGATGTCCTGCGCTGTAATGGTGAGATGGACTGCGTGGTGCTCTCCATCACATAGATTCAGGCTCTCGGTTCTGGACACAACCTCATTGTGCACGGCCAGAATTAAATGCTAACGTGGAAGGAAGCAGAGTAATATATTCAGACGTGAAGAAATCGAAGACCATTGATTTTCAACCATGGGCAGAGACTGGAGAGCGAGAGAGTGAGAACAGGTCCCTCCCACAGTGTGGCACTCCCTCAGCACTGCCCCTCCCACAGTGTGGCACTCCCTCAGCACTGCCCCTCCCACAGTGTGGCACTCCCTCAGCACTGCCCCTCCCACAGTGTGGCACTCACTCGGCACTGCCCCTCCCACAGTGTGGCACTCACTCAGCACTGCCCCTCCCACAGTGTGGCACTCCCTTAGCACTCCCTCAATACTGCCCCTCCCACAGTGTGGCACTCCCTCAGCACTGCCCCTCCCACAGTGTGGCACTCCCTCAGCACTGCCCCTCCCACAGTGTGGCACTGCCCCTCCCACAGTGTGGCACTCCCTCAGCACTGCCCCTCCCACAGTGTGGCACTCCCTCGGCACTGCCCCTCCCACAGTGTGGCACTCCCTTAGCACTCGCTCAATACTGCCCCTCCCACAGTGTGGCACTCCCTCAGCACTGCCCCTCCCACAGTGTGGCACTGCCCCTCCCACAGTGTGGCACTGCCCCTCCCACAGTGTGGCACTGCCCCTCCCACAGTGTGGCACTGCCCCTCCCACAGTGTGGCACTGCCCCTCCCACAGTGTGGCACTGTCCCTCCCACAGTGTGGTACTCCCTCAGCACTACTTCTCCCACCTGGAGGGTGCTCTATCTAACTCTCCTTTGAATGCATCATGTATCAACACTTCTGGCTAATCGCGGTTGTGAAAGCACCAGCTTTGTCTCCAGCACTCCCGGAGGGTTCCGACCCAAAACTTCACCCACCCGTGTTCTCCAGAGATGCTGCCTGAGTTACTGCAGCACTTTTTCTCCTCTCATGTCACTGAACCATCCTCCTCCAATGTTTGATCTTCCACTCTCATTCACAGGACCGTGTTCTTATTTCCAGACACTAAACAATACTCTGAGGTTGTCTCTGCACGATCGGTTTCTCTCAGTGCTAGACGTTACCTGCTTGCCCACTGGGCTGAAGGCGTCTGCTATTGAGAGCGACAGGGGAACCGTGCTTCCACTGACTAATGCGAATAGCATGCCAGTGTTCTTTGACGGACGCAGGAGGAGTTTCACCTCAACCTTCCAGTCACTGGCGCTATTTTCTATTGCACCTGAAAAACAAAGAGTGGGAGTGAATGATGCGCCATCATGAGCCCAACGCCCTGCTGAATCTGCATTGAACTGGTTTGTTACTGGTTAGAATATTCCCCCAGTCTCCCGTCTGGTCCTTCTGACAATCCCACTTCCCTCCCTCATTGAGGAATCAAAATAATGAAAGAGCTCTGAACCGTCCTCAAGGCAAGTATATCTATTTTTAAATGAGACATTGGTCCTTTTCATACCCCTGGTTTCCCTCCCCCCTGACTCTCAGTCTGAAGAAGGGTTTCGATCCAAAACTTCACCCATTCCCTTTCTCCAGAAATGCTGCTTGACCCGCAGTTTTACTCCAGCATTTTGTGTCTAGATTTGGTGCAAACCGGCATTTGCAGTTCCTTTCTAGACACTGGTCAATTCCAGCTGGACGAGACATTGGTAAGGCCACCTTTGGAATATCATGCAGTGCTGGCCGCTCTGAGTTAGGAAGGACGGCATTAAAACAGAAACGGTGCAAGGAAGATCTACGACAATGTTACTGGGCCTGGAGGGTTCATGTTATAGGCAATGGCAAGATAGGCCGGCTTAATTTCCCCTGGAGCATAGGAGGTTGAGGAGTGACCTTTTAAAGGTTTATAAAAAGTTTGGGGCTGAGATAAGATGGATATTTGCAGTCTTTCCCCCAAGATAAGGGAGTTTAAAACTAGAGGGCATAGGTTGAAGGTAAGAAGAAAAAAAGTTTAAAAGGAACCTGAGGGGGAACCTTTGCACACAACAAATGCCAGAGGAAATGGCAAAGGAGTGTGCAATTATGAGATTTAAAAGACACATAGACAGGTTCATGGATAGGAAAGGTTTGGAGTGATATGGGCCAGACACAAGCAAGTGGAACTATCTTGGTTATGAAACATGGTCGGTATGAACAAGCTGGGCTGAAGAGCCTGTTTCCCTGCTCTATGACACTGAGTCCAGAACAGTAGCTGATACCCAGAAATAGTCTCCCCAGTACCCTGTACGGCTGCAGAAAACTTATCTCGTCTTGTACTATATTTTCTTGCAATAAAGACCCAGGTCCTACTTACAAATTATTTGTTCTTTTACTTTTTGATATGCAGCGCTGAAACATGCCCTTTGGCCCACCTACCAGCAATCCCCACGCACTTACACTATCCTGCACACACTAAGGACAATTTACAATTATACCAAGCCAATTAACCTACTGACCTGTACGTGTTTCGAGTGTGGGAGGAAACTGGAGATCCCAGAGAAAACTGATGCAGGTCACGGGGAGAACGTACAAACTCCATACAGGCAGCACCCTTAGTCAGGATCGAACCTAGGCCTCTGGCGCTGTAAGGCAGCAAATCTACCACTGCTCATGTTTATTTGCGTTTTGTACTAGTGTCTTGTTTTGATGCACTAACTTCTTTTTACTGTCTTGCAGAATTTCACCTCATGTTTTGGATAAGTTATTGATAATTTGATTTTGTGTGTTTGTCTGGGTCTTCATGCCTATGCTGCTGCTGCAAGCAACATTTTTTATTGTTTCTTACCTTATCGCAATTGTGCAGATGACAATAAACCAAACGACTTGCTGTCCCACAATTGTAACTTACTTACACACAAGAAGATAGACACAAAATGCTGGAGGAACTCAGTGAGTCAGAAATCCTTTTACGGGTCGAAACCCTGCTTCAGACTGAGGGTCAGGAGGGGGAGGGAAAGTACAGGTATGAAAAGGTTCAGAACAAATCAGAGCTGCCACCGATGACCAAGGAAAGGTAGAGCACACAATGGTCCATTGTTGGCTGTGGAAGAGGTGATAACGAACGGATATATGGCTGCAAACAGTGGAACTGGCAGGATGACGAGGATGGGGGAGGGACGGAAAGAGAGGGAAAGCAAGGGTTACTTGTAGTTAGAGAAATCAATATTCATACTGCTGGGCTGTAAGCCTAAACAAGCTCATCTGTGGCTGTAGCAATGAGCTCTGTCACTGTCAGTGGAGCGATTGGCCCAGGTGAGAGAGGCCAGGTTGAAAGATCAGTTTGGGGATTAAGTGGTTGGAACGGTTAAGTCGCATTGGCCAATGCAGACTAAGCGTAGGTGTTCAGCAAAACAATCGCACACACACTCACACAGTCACCGACACACACAAAGGGCCTCAACTCGAAACGTCACCTATTCCTTTTCTCCAGAGATGCTGCCTGATCCGCTGAGTTACTCCAGAATTTTGTGTCTATGTTTACATATCTGTTGTGCTGCTTCAAGTGAGAATTTCATTGTTATGTTTCGGGCCATATGACAATAAAAGGCTTGTGACTCTTGACTCAAGTCCTTTCCTGCATGGTACCTTACTGCATGCCTTTTAAGATCCAATTGTACCACATTCCTTGGTTGTTTTTGGTGAACTAGTAAGACACCTCCTCAAATAATTTTTAAAAAATTGTTAAATAGGATTTCCTGAGTCAACGGAACTTCAGTTTGGAAGTACTGAACTCCTCCTGAGAGGTGACATGGTGGTGCAGCAGTGGAGTTGATGCCTTACTGCACCAGAGATCAAGGTTTGATCCTGACTATGGGTGCTGTCTATTCAGAGTTTGTACGTTTTCTCTGTGACCGCGTGGGTTTTCTCCGGGTGCACCGGTTTCCTCCCACACTCCAAGAAAGTACAGTTTTGTAGATTAATTGGCTTCGGTAAAGATTGTAAATTGTCCCTAATGTGTAGGATAGTGTTAATGTGCAGGATGTGCAGGCTCGGTGCGCCGAAGGGCCTGTTTCCGTGCCGTATCTCTGAACTAAACTGAACTAAACTGAACTAAACTAAACTCAATTTCTTCTCAAGCTGGGACAATCACTAGCAAGTCTCCTCAAAGCCTTGCACTTACTGTAGTTGAATGGAAACGATGCATATCCCCTTCCTGGGAAGTAGGAACCCCTCTCCACGTTCAGAATGCACTGCTTGGTGTTTATGCTCTGAATGACCTCCTGGATTCCGGCCGATCCCTGGTTCATCCAATTCCACTTCCACATGCAGCCATCCAGCCGAGGGTTTATCTGGAGACAGACACAGGTTAGATCAGCCCGGGGGCATGTACAAACCCATCAGGAAGGCTGGCTCCATCCTGGGGGCGGAGTTGGATTCATGGGAGGTGGTCTTGGGGGGGGAGGATACTCCTCAAACAGTGGAGCATGCTGGACAATACAGCTCACCCCCTCCATGACACACTGGACAACCTGAGCAGTACCTTCAGCAACAGACTGGTTCCACTAAGATGCAGTACAGAACGCCACAGGAGTTCCTTATTTCCTGTGGCTATTAAAATGTAGAACTCCTCCCCCTTCTGTCATGGCATAGACTGACTACCCCTCCCCCCCCAATCTTTCAACATCCCCAATCCTTTCCACTCGTCGCTTTAATTTCATGTATTTTGTGTTTTATGAATATTGGCAGATCAATTTCCCTCCTGGGATAAATAAAGTTCTTTGGTATCGTATCGTATGTAACACACGAGGAGAAGGTTTGCTCCCTCTCACGATGTGGAAGGGCCAGTGTAGAGTGAGCTGGGGATGGCGAGGGCTCTGGTGAGAAGCAATCAAGGTTCGGGCTGTGTCTAATCATTTCATTTTATCTGACACAAACCAAGCATTCCTACAGACAGTACCTCACTGATAAATCAATGTCAGTGCCTAAGATAAAAACAGACTGAGATAGCTGTGTCTACAAGTGGGATCTTTCAGCAATCAATGGGTAGGGAATGCAGTGGGAGCCGGCCTTGTTGGCAGAGACTGCGACCTGTGGGATTAGTCCCTATATCATCAGGCATGTGCCTGCATCTCTGGAAGACCATCCCATGACTCATTGGCAGCTCCGATAGCAAAACATGCAGATATTTTTTTTAAATCCAGATGCTGCTTGTAAACACTTGACAAGCTGGATGCTGTCACTCTTACATCCTGTACAGTTCTTGTGGGAGGGTGGCTCTTGGCAAGTGTGTGACGCGGTCAGTATTTCAAGAGTTACCTGGCTGGCCTTTTAATGAAACGCCTATCAGCTGATTACAGGAAAGCTCTGTTAATCTGCTATCTGACGGTGGTTCGGCATCGGGTTTAACAGCAAATGTTTGCTGTACTTCCGCCCACTCGCTAAGCTCCGGTTTCTCACTCTGCCTCCGACTCACCAGGGTCTGGATTTCCACATTTCTGCTCAACTCACCTGGCCTAAGATTCCTCTGCCCTTCTTCAACCACCCAGGGTTCAATTTAGTAAAGGTGTCAGCGGTTATGGGGAGAAGGCAGGACAATGGGGTTGAGAGGGAAAGATAGATTTTAGTTTAGTTTAGTTTAGTGATGCAGCACGGAAACTGGCCCTTCGGCCCACCGAGTTCGCACCGACCAGCGATCCCTGTATATTAGTACTATCCTACACACAAAAGGGACAATTTACAATCTTTACCAAGGCCAGTTAACCTACAAATAAGTTATAGGAGCAGAATTAGGCCATTCGGCCCATCAAGTCTACTCCGCCATTCAACCATAGCTGACAGGGCGGCACAATAGTGTAGCGGTAGTGTTGATGCCTTACAGTGCCAGAGACCCGGGTTTAATCCTGACGATGGGTGCTGTCTGTACAGAGTTTGTACGTTCTCCCTATGACCACGTTGGTTTTCTTTGGGAGCTCTGCTTTCTTCCCACATCCTAAAGACATGTCTGTGGCCTCTGTAAATTGTCCCTAGTATGTAGGGAGCAGATGCAAGAATGTTTACACATTCTCACCGTGACCTCATGGGTTTCCTCTGGGTGCTCCGGTTTCCTGCCCCTTACCAAAGACGTGCAGGTTTGTAGATTAATTGGCCCTCTGTAAATTTACCCTAATGTGTAAGGAATGGATAAGACAGTGGGATATCATGGAACGAGTGTGAATAGGTGATCAATGGTTAGCACGGATGGTGGGCTGAAGGACCTGTATCCATGCTATCTTTCAATCAATCAATTAATCTTTCAGTCGAACAACTCCCCCAATACTACCACTCACCTACACACGCAATGTGCAGGGGCTAATTCCGCTACCAATGTAATATAGTCACAGGGAGAAGGCCCATGCTCCACATGGACATTAGCCGAGGTCAGGATTGAACCTTGTTGAGATGTTCTATCGGATTAACCAGGAGTGCGGCGAGACGGAGTTTTAGAGCAGAATGGTAACATTCCTGTGGGTTAAATAGCTGCGGGCCGCAGCTGTGACCGGCGGCTAATCAGTGGGAGACATCGGTAAAATAGTGTTGTTTCCTCAAAATATCCTTGTCCACCCCATTCCTACCGACGTTTAGAAACTGTGAACAGATCTGAGGAAGGAGATTACATATGGAGTGATGGGATGGGCTTGTCTGGGCAAACCAGCGATCGATATCTTCATCTCTGTTGTGGTGTTTTGTGAGAAGATGCGGCCCGGACTGTTGATTTTGATCACTGCCTCATGGGCGACCTTCACCACCACACTGCTCTCGCTCTCCTCCACCGAGATCTGAAAGAGAGACCGCCGCCGCTTTCAGTTCCACACACAGGCAGGCACGCTCACTCCCCCTGCGCGCTGCTAACTCACAAGAATGTGCGGGGATAAACGCAGAAAATGCTGGGAACACTCAGTAGATCAGACTGTCGATGGACACAAAATGCTGGAGTAGCTCAGCGGGTCAGGCAGCAACTTTGGAGAAAAGAAATAGGTGACGCTTCGGGTCGAGACCCTTCTTCAGACCCCAGCTCTGCGTGGCCCGCTGTTACCTTCTCCCCAAATCCATTAACAGAACTACCCTGGCAGAAATTTAAAAATGAGCACCAAGCCATTATCTCAACGACCATCTCTGATGTTATCACTTCCAGCTGTCTGCACCCCCACCCCCCACCCACCGCCTCCAACCTTATCATTCCCCAGTCCCAAAATTCATAAACAGAACTGCCCTGGCAGAAATTAAATTCCAGCATTTTGCGTCTATACTTGGTGTAAACCTGCATCTGCAGTCACTTCCTACACAATAGATAAGACTGTCTAGAGAGAGGGAGCACTAGTTAATGGGTAGGACGGAACCTTGAGATGCTGGTTTACACCAAAGATACACACAAAATGCTGCAGTATTCAATGGTATAAGCAGCATCTCTGGAGAGAAGGACCCAAACCAAAATGTCATCCATTCCTCTCCAGAGATGCTGCCTGTCCCGCTGAGTTACTCCAGCATTTTGTGTCTAGCCCCAGTTAATGCTACAGGTCTGGGATTTATTCTGACTATTTATTCTGACTCACACAGAAAGCTAGCAAATGCTGGATGGGCCACATGGCCTCCTCCTGTGCTGGAGACTCCACACTAAAGGGAGAGAACTCACCTTATACCATTTGCCGTCATTGATCTCAGGGCCCCCACTGATCTTCACCCTGTGGATGTGGTCGTTCTGGAACTGAACCTCAATCTTTCCGTTTCGAACAGCAAACAGGAAAAAGGCGGAGTTCTCCTGGGTCTCAGCGTAGAATATAACCCCCTCAGAGTCGAACGTTCTGAAGTCAAATTCTGCTGTAAACCTGCACAAAAACATCAACAAGGCAACAGATGGCAGCAGTGGTCAGATTTATGTTCATAAGTTCTAGGAGGAGAATAAGGTCACTTGGCCCATTATCTTACTCCGCCATTCAATCATGGCTGAACTATCTGTACCTATCAACCCCATTCTCCTGCCTTACCCCCATAACCCCTGACACATTTGCAAATCAAAATTCTGCCAATCTCCACCTTAAAAATATCCATTGACTTGGCCTCCACAGCCATCTGTGGCAATGAATAGATTTACCACCCTCTGACTAAAGAAATTCCTTCTCATCTTCTTTCTAAATGTACGTCCTTTTATTCTGAGGCAATGGCCTCTGGTCCTGGACTCTCCCACTAGTGGAAACATCCTCTCCACATCCATTCTATCCAGGCCATTCAGATGGCAGCAGTGGTCAATGGCAGCCGTGGTCAAATGGATAGCAGTGGTCAGATGGGTGGCAGTGGTCAGATGGGTGGCAGTTGTCAGATATCCAGCTTTGTTCAAATGGGCAGCGCTTGTCAAATGGTACATCTCCAAAGACATACAGGTATGTAGGTTAATTGACTGGGTAAATGTTTTTAAAAAATTGTCCCTAGTGTGTGTGTGTGTGTGTGTAGAATAGTGTTAATGTGCGGGGATCACTGGGCGGCACAGACTCGGTGGGCCGAAGGGCCTGTTTCCGCGCTGTATCTCTAAATCTAAATCTAAAATCTAAAATGGGTAGCAGTGGTCAGATGGCAGCATGCAGGGCACTGCTGGAACACAGATAGATGTGCATACCCTCCAGGCCAGCCTTACCCTGTACCATCACGCACACACCCACCACTGCTCACACCTCCTCACCACTGCCCGTGGGAGCTTGTTGTGCATGGGCGGGGGTCTCTGTTTCCTACATTTGCAGCAATAACTTCACCGGGAGCGTTCCAATGGCTAGCGGGAGGTTGGGGATTCCCAGGCAAGTCCAGGCAAGTGGAAGAAGTGTAAAGCACTCGGAGGAGCAGCTGCAGATGCTGCCAGCAAGTCCCACACTGTGGGTTCCCACATTGACCTCATCGGCCAGCTCAGAACACACAGAGCACAAGTGGAGACAAACCGCCCTCAGCCCAAGGTGCTTCGGAAAAGGAAGCTGACTGCACAAACTGGAGAGGTTAAGAGCAAAGATTCCAACAACAAATGCTAGTCGGGAAGTTTCAGCGTAGAATATAATCCCCCTCAGAGTCAATGTCCCGAAGTCAAAATCTGCTGTAAGGGGCAAGATTACAATACAATATATCATTATTGTCATTGTACAGGGGTACAACGAGATTGGGAATGCGCCTTCCATAAGATGCAATAAATTAATTAGCTAACCAGTATAAATTTAGACAACCCAGTGAAACAAAATTAGAAACAGTTTTAAAACAGATTAAAGTTCAAGTAGATCTGTGCCGGTTCATTGTGCGATGTGACCATCCGGCTCAGCAGGACCGGTTCATAGCAGCTATGGCCCTGGGGATGAAGCTGTTCCTGAGTCTGGAGGTGCGGGCGTAGAAGGCCTTGTAGCGTCTGCCAGATGGTAGAAGTTCGAACAGACTATTGCAGGGGTGTGAGGAGTCTTTGTGAATGCTGGTGGCTTTCATTCATTCATTCATTCATTCATTCATTCATTCATTCATTCATTCATACTCCATTCATCTAAACTCACTAAAGGATTCCTGGGTTGATCGCTTCTGGGATAAAATGCTTGTTCTCAGTGAGACTGGCCGATGTTTATATGGTCAGATATGTTATCACTGGGATACCGGATTCCGAAAGGATGGACAGGGGATCTTATCGAAACGTATAAGATTATTAAGGGGTTGGACACGTTAGAGGCAGGAAACATGTTCCCAATGTTGGGGAGCCCAGAACAAGGGGCCACAGTTTAAGAATAAGGGGTAGGCCATTTAGAACTGAGATGAGGAAAAACTTTTTCAGTCAGAGAGTTGTGAATCTGTGGAATTCTCTGCCTCAGTGCAGTGGAGGCCAATTCTCTGAATGGATTCAAGAGAGAGCTCTTAAGGATAGCGGAGTCAGGGGGTATGGGGAGAAGGCAGGAAAGGGGTACTGATTGAGAATGATCAGCCATGATCACATTGAATGGTGGTGCTGGCTCGAAGGGCCGAATGGCCTCCTCCTGCACCTATTGTCTATTGTCTACCTTCTAGGCTGGAGGAAGGAGTAGGTTCAGGATAAGGGGCCGGACATTTAGGACGAAGACAAGAAATAAATTCTTCTCCCTGAGGTTGCAAATGTTTGGAACGCTCTCTCTCGGGAGTGATGGGAGTCGGTCACTGAGAGTGATCCAGGTTGGGGTAGCTGGGTCAATGGGTCATGGATAACGGGTGGTCAGAGGCTTGTTAGTGTCAGGTGAGCCATAGGGTTATCTGAATATCAGAGAGGGCCAGAGGGGGCTGTTGTCTGACGCAGACTATTTTTTCCATGTACTTCACATTCTTGAGAGTTGTCGGAGCTGCGATCATCCAGGCAAGTGTTCCATCACATGCCTAATCGCACGCAAACTGGAGGAACAGCTCCTCATAGTTTAGAAACATAGAAAATAGGTGCAGGAGGAGACCATTTGGCCCTTCGAGCCAGCACCGCCATTCATCGTGATCATGGCTGATCATCTACAATCAGTAACCCGTGCCTGCCTTCTCCCCATATCCCTTGATTCCACTAGCCCCAAGACCTCTATCTAACTCTCTTTTAAATACATCCAGTAAATTGGCCTCCACTGCCTTCTGTGGCAGAGAATTCCACAAATTCACAACTCTCTGAGTTTCTTCTCACCTCAGTTTTAAAATGGCCTCCCCTTTATTCTTAGACTGTGTCCCCTGGTTCTGGACTCCCCCAACATTGGGAACATTTTTCCTGCATCTAGCTTGTCTAGGCCTTTTATAATTTTATACGTCTCTATATTATCCCCTCTCATCGTTCTAAACTCCAGTGAATACAAGCCTAGTCTTTCCAATCTTTCCTTGGGGTAGCTGGGTAATTTTGCTTGGGCAACTTACAACTGAGCAGTATGAACGTTGATTTCTCTCATTTAAAGTAGCCCACTGTATTCCCTTCCCCTCCACCCCACACCCCTCCCCCCTCCACCATCCTAGTCATCCTACTAGTTCCACTGTTCGCATCCTTGTATCCCTTTGTTATCCCCTCTTCCCCAGTCAACGATTGGCCATTATGGACTCCATTTATTCCTTGGTCATCCATTGCTGGTCCTGCTTTGTTCGGCCCTTTTCTTACCTGAGGTTTCCTACCCTATACTTTCAGTCCGAAGAAGGGTCTGGACCTGAAACGTCACCTATCCTTTTTCTCCAGAGATGCTACCTGACCCGCTGAGCTACTCCAGCACTTTGTGCCTATCTTCTGCGCGGTGGAGTTTCAGGAAAAGGGCCTGATTATTTGTATGCATGTTCCCTTATAAAATAGTTTCCAGCTCGTAATTTTACAGCATTTCCTCAGAGCCCTTGTGATGAAGTTGGAGGAAGGTCACGCAGGAGAACAAGGATGGAAATGTGACCCCTATCCCATGTCATTTACCGACCTGCTACAGGATGAGAACATCGCAGTGCCGTTCCTCAGCCACTCCAGCTCCTGCAGGCTCACCTTCCCCTTGCCAGGGACAACAGCAAGGCTGAGGAACAGTGCAACCACGCCTCACCTGCTGTCGGAGGGAATCTTGAACCGGAGGTAGACCATTGGGATCCCAGCAAAGAGCTCTCCCATGCCAAGCATGTCCGGCCCCCTCATAGTCTGGAGGGCAACGCAGGTGGGGATTGCCTGGGAGGTGACAAACGGCCTGTTAACGCAGAAAGTTCCACATGGGAAACCATTTCAGGTGTCAAAGACAACATTCCCCTGCACAGTCCCCACCATTTCCAACATCGCACAGCCTGCTGGCACCCAAGGCAACAAAATCCATTGACAATGCAAAGAGAGTGGTGCAGGGTGGTGCCACCGTGGCACAGCGGTAGAGATACTGCTGTACAGTGCCAGAGACCCGGGTTTGATCCTGACTTTGGATGCTGTCTGAACGGAGTTTGTACGTTCTCCCCGTGACCTGCGTGGGTTTTCTCCGGGATCTCTGGTTTACCCCCACACTCCAAAGACATACAGGTTTGTAGGTTGATTGGCTTGGTATATTTGTAAATTGTCCCCAGTGTGTGTAGGGAAGTGTAAATGTCCGCGGGTCGCTGGTCAGCGCGGACTCGGTGGGCCGAAGGGCCTGTTTCCATACTGTACCCCTCAACTACATGAAACTAAACTAAACTAAACTAAATGGTATCGCCCCATAAGGTGAGGGTGGGAGGTTTAATGGAAATGTGCGGGGGATGTTTTTTTTACACAGAGAGCAGTGGGGACCTGGAAAGCATTGCCAGCATGTGGTGGTGGTGGAGGCAGATACAATAATGGGGTTGAGGTTTTTAAATACACACATGGAGATGCAGGGAATAGAGGGATATGGATCGGGCAGATTAAATCAATTTAACTTGGCATTATGAGTGGAGTGGCACAAACATTGTGGTCCTTAGGGCCCGTCCCTGTCCTATGTTCTACTTTCTATGTACGAGACACAAGGAACTGCAGATGCGTGTTTACCAAAAAAGACACGGAGAGCTGGAGTAACCCAGTGGATCAGGCACATCCCTGGAGAATACGGATAGGTGACGTTTCAGGTTGGGACTCTTCTTCAGAATTTAAATGGAGACAGGGCAGAGAGATCTGGGGTCTCTTGTACAACACAGAGACAATCAGCATGCAGGTAAGTAGAAAGACAAAGGGAACATTGGTCTTCATTTCAAGAGGTGTAGTGCAGAAAGGCAGGGGAGTTACACTGGAGAGGCCAACAGAGATGGTGGAGCACTGTTTCTAAGGAGGAGTAGACATCCACAGGGAGCAGGTCAGAGAAGGCTCACTGGTTGATTCCTAATATGAAGAGGTTGCCTGTGAAGATAGAGCTTGGATAGATGTGGCTTGGATAGAGTGGATATGGAGAGGATGTTTCCACTAGTGGGAGAGTCTAGGATTAGAGGTCATAGCCTCAGAATTAAAGGACATTCTTTTAAGAAGATGAGAAGGAATATCTTTTGTCAGAGGGTGATGAACCTGTGGAATTCTTTACCACAGAAGGCTGTGGAGGGCAAGTTAGTGGATATATTTAAGGCAGAGATAGATAGATTCTTGATTAGTACAGAGCGGTCACGATGGCGCAGCGGTAGAGTCGCTGCCTTACACGAATGCAGCATCAGAGACCCGGGTCGGATCCTGACTACGGGTGCTGACTGTACGGAGTTTGTACGTTCTCCCCGTAACCTGCGTGGGTTTTCTCCGAGATCTTTCGTTTCCTCCCACACTCCAAAGACGTGCAGGTTTGTAGGTTAATTGGCTTGGTAAAATGTAAAAAATGTCCCAAGTGGGTGTAGGATAGTGTTAATGTGTGGGGATTGCTGGTCGGCGTGGACCCGATGGGCTGAAGGGACTGTTTCCGTGCTGTATCTCTAAACTAAACGTGTCAGAGGTTATGGAAAATGGGGTTAGGAGAGATAGATCGGCCATGATTGAATGGCGTAGACCTGATGGGCCGAAGGGCCTAATTCTGCTCCTATCCCTTATGAAGAGAGGTTGAGTAGGTTAACTGGAACTGGGGCGTGTAAGAGTGAGCGGTGATCTTATTGAGATCATCAATGAGATTCTGAGGAGGCTTCAGAAGGTACAGTATATACTGAGAGAATAGATCAGGTAAATGCACAGAGTCCTTTGCTCAGTTTGTGGAGTTCAGGAATTTGTACATTCTCCCCGTGACCACGTAGGTTTTTGTCCGGGTGCTCCGGTTTCCTCCCACACTCCACAGATGTACAGGTTTGTAGGTTAATTGGCATTGGTAAAATTGTATAATTGTCACTAGTGTGGAGGATAGTGCTAGTGACAGCTGGTCAGAGCAAACTGAGTGGGCCATAGGGCCTGTTTCCGCACTGTATCTCTAAACTAAACTAAACTAAACTAAACCAAACTGCAAATAGCTGGTGAAAGTCCACCCAGGAAGGCCAGGTAATATTTATTCCAAACCATTACCTTATTTCTGTTTATGGGAGCTTGCTGTGTACAAAATGGCAGCCCTACCTCCTGCTCGACACAATGACTACAAAAGTGTTTCATTGGCTGTCAGACATTTTGGGGACAACCCGCTGATTGAGTGTCGCCATGGTAACACCAGTTCTTCCTTTACCTCACAACTCCGTCGATCCGCTGACAACTTCTCCCCTTTCTTCCCATCGCAGAAGCAGGTGAAGCCGCCGGGATAATTCAAACACTCGTGGGTACAGGTGTCCTCCGCACATTCATCGATATCTGTCGGGAAGGAATCAGGCTTTGACGAAACAGATTTTTTGCCTCAGAGAAGTCTTTGTTGAAAATAATGTGCCGGTAAGTAAAGATGAATTTATGGAGCCCATGGCAAATGGCACAGTAGAGTCATAGAGTCACAGAATCATACCGCTTGGAAATAGGCCCTTTGGCCCAACTTGCCCGCACCGGCCAATAAGTCCCATCTACATTTGTTCTACCTGCCTGCATTTGGCTCATAGATCTCTAAACCTGTCCTTTCCATGTACTTGTCTAAATGTTTCTTAAACGTTGCGATAGTACCTGCCTCAACTACCTCCTCCAGCAGCTCGTTCCTTACACCTACCACCCATTGCGTGAAAGAATTACCCCTCAGGTTCCTATTAAATCTTTTCCTCCTCACCTTAAACCTATGCCCTTTGGTTCTCAATTCCCCCACTCTGGGCAAGAGACTCGATCTATTCCTCTCATGATAGAGTGAGCTGCCTGACCTGCTGAGTTACTCCAGCACTTTGTGTCTATCTTTGGTATAAACCAGTATCTGCAGTTCCTTCCTAACATACCCAGCATGGAGAGTGATCTCAAGGAATTCCCGTGTGCATTGACACACAGATCCCATGCAACATTTGGCGAGTCGAGGGATTGGAAAAACATTGCATCCAGGTTGTGGTTGTGGTTTGGGACCAGAGGATCCAAGTCCCAGCAACACAGTGCAAACAATTTGTTGCTTTTGTGGAATCAGAGAACATTTAGAACAGGAGGCCATTCAGCACATTGTGTGTGTGCTACTAGCCTAACATCACTGCCCAGCACTGGCTCGCTAGCCCTGCCGGTCAATGCTCCTCAAGCACACACTCAGGCATTGTTTAAATGTGACGATGGATTCTGACCCATCACCACCCCCCCCCTCCCTGTTGGACCGTGAGTTCCACCCCACTCCCCTCTCTGAGGAAATGATCTTTCCATCACCTCCCTTCTAATCCTTCTGCCAAATACTTTAAATCTCCTCCCTCCAGATATATTCCTTCTGCTAAGGCAAATAAGTCCCATTGGGCCAAATGTATAGAAGTATGAAAACGCACACCACCAGATTCAGGGACAGTTTCTTCCCAGCTGTTATCGGGCAACCGAACCATCCGACTACAACTAGGGAACAGTCCTGAACTACTATCCACCTCATTGGTGACCCTCACACGATGTTTGATCAGACTTTACTGGCTTTATCTTGCACTAAACCTTATACCCTTATCATGTGTCTGTACACTGTGAATGGATCGATTGTAATCATGTATTGTCTTTCTGCCGACTGGTTGACACGCAACAAAAGCTTTTCACTGCACCTCGATACACATGACAATGAACTAAACTGAACCGAACTAAGTCTTCCCTGTTTACTCTATCTGGGCACCTCATCATTTTTATGCACTTGAATTAAATCTCTGCTCACCATCCCCTCTCCCAAGGAAAACAGCCCTAGCCTTTCCTCATTGCTTCAATTTTCCAGTCCTGACAACACTAGGCTCCTCTGTACTTTCTCCAGTGTTATAGACAATAGACAATAGGTGCAGGAGGAGGCCATTCGGCCCTACGAGCCAGCACTGCCGTTCAATATGATCATGGCTGATCATTCTCAATCAGTACCCCGTTCCTGCCTTCTCCCCATACCCCCTGACTCCGCTATCCTTAAGAGCTCTATCCAGCTCTCTCTTGAATGCATTCAGAGAATTGGCCTCCACTGCCTTCTGAGGCAGAGAATTCCACAGATTCACAACTCTCTGACTGAAAATGTTTTTCCTCATCTCAGTTCTAAATGGCCTACCCCTTCTTAAACTGTGGCCCCTTGTCCTGGACTCCCCCAACATTGGGAATATGTTTCCTGCCTCTAACGTGTCCAACCCCTTAATAATCTTATACATTTCGATAAGATCTCCTCTCGTCCTTCTAAATTCCAGTGTCTAAATTCCAGTGTACTCTCTCTTACAACACAGTGACCACAAATGGATGCAGTGCACGAACCGTGCCCGAATCATGTTATATACAGGCCCAGCATAACCTCCCTGCTCTTCGAAGGCTCTCAAGAAGGGTCCTGACCCCAATCACCGCCTATCTAAGTTCTCCAGAGATGCTCCCTAACCCACTGAGCAACTTAAGCACCCGGTGTCTTCTTTTGTAAACCAGCATCTGCAGTTCTTTATTTGTACCTCCCCACTCTTAGACTCAGTTAATAAAGGAAAAAACTTCATAGCCTCCTTAATCACCTTATTAGTTCATCTTTCAGGATTTGTGGATATAAAATCCTTCAGTTCCACCCTGCAGCTTCCAGCTTACAGTGTTATCCCTTGCCCTCTCCAATCCCTGTTCCAGGCGTACACTGGCCCTATCCCCGAACTCTACCTTCCGCTACATTGACGACTGCATTGGTGCTACCTCCTGCACCCATGCAGAATTCACTGATTTCATCAACTTCACCACTAATTTCCAGCCTACTCTCAAATTTACTTGGACCATCTCCGACATCTCCCTACCGTTTCTGGATCTCACCGTCTCCATAACAGAAGGCAGACTATTGACTGACATCTACTACAAACCTACTGACTCCCATAGCTATCTTGACTACACTTCTTCCCACCCTGTTTCCTGTAAAGACTCTATCCTCTACTCCCAATTCCTCCGTCTACGCTACATCTGCACCCAGGATGAGGTGTTCCTTACTAGAGCAAGGGACATGTCCTCATTCTTTAGGAAACGGGGGTTCCCCTCTTCCATTATAGATAAGGCTCTCACTAGGGTCTCCTCCATATCCCGCAGCTCCGCTCTTGCTCCCCCCCCCCCTATTCGTAACAAGGACAGAGTCCCCCTTATCCTTACCTTCCACCCCATCAGCCGTCGCATACAACATATTACCCTCCAACATTTTCGCCACCTCCAACGGGATCCCACTACTGGCCACATCTTCCCATCTCCACCCCTTTCTGCTTTCCGCAGAGACTGTTCCCTCCGAAACTCCCTGGTCCATTCGTCCCTTCCCACCCAAACCACCTCCTCCCCGGATACTTTCCCCTGCAACCATAGGAGATGCAACATCTGCCCCTTTACCTCCCCCCCTCGACTCCATCCAAGGGCCCAAACACTCTTTCCAGGTGAGGCAGAGTTCAACTTCTCCAACTTCATCTACTGCATCCGCTGTTCCCAGGTGTCAACTTCTCTACATCGGCGAGACCAAGCGCAGGCTCGACTATCGTTTCGCTGAACACCTCCGTCTTAACCTACCTGATCTCCCAGTGGCTCAGCACTTCAACTCCCCCTCCCATTCCCAATCTGACGTTTCTGTCCTGGGCCTCCTCCATTGTCAGAGTGAGGCCCAGCGCAAATTGGAGGAATAGCACCTCATACTTCATTTGGGTAGTTTACACCCCAGCGGTATGAACATTGACTTCTCTAACTTCAGAGAGTCCCTGCTTTCCCTCTCTATCCCCTCCCCTTCCCAGTTCTCCCACTAGTCTTCCTGTCTCCGACTACATTCTATCTTTGTCCCGCCCCCTCCCCTGACATCAGTCTGAAGAAGGGTCTCGACTCGAAACGTCACCCATTCCTTCTCTCCCGAGATGCTGCCTGACCCGCTGAGTTATTCCAGTATTTTGTGTCTACCTTTGATTTTACCAGCATCTGCAGTTTTTTTCCAACACTTCCAGTAACATATCATATCATATCATATATATACAGCCGGAAACAGGCCTTTTCGGCCCTCCAAGTCCGTGCCGCCCAGTGATCCCCGTACATTAACACTATCCTACACCCACTAGGGACAATTTTTTACATTTACCCAGTCAATTAACCTACATACCTTTCCTGAAATACAGTGACCAATATTATACTCGAAATGTGGCCTCACCAATATCGTACTTAACCTGCCTAATGATTATCTTCATTAATATATTAAATATTGTAATATATAATTATTAAAATAGTTCATCTACTTCACAGATAATGTGCATAGTGACAAATCCTTCTCATAGAGCTGCAGGGATTGCTTGCTGCAACACAGTGAAAGGCCTGGATAGAGTGGACGTGGAGAGGACGTTTCCACTATTGGGAGAGTCTAGGACCAGAGGGCAGAGCCTCAGAATAAAAGGACATAGTTTTAGAAAGGAGATGAGGAGGAATTTCTTCGGTCAGAGGGTGGTGAATCTATGGAATTCATTGTGGAGGCCAAGTCATTGGGTATTTTTAAGGCGGAGATTGACACATTCTTGATTAATAAGGGTGTTAGAGGTTATGGGGAGAAGGCAGGAGAATGGGGTGGGGAGGGAAAGATAGATCAGCCAAGATTGAATGGCGGAGTAGAATTGATGGGCCGAATGGCCTAATTCTGCTCCTGTGACTTATGAACCTGCACGCTGGCCTTTTGTGAATCACTCACTGAGCACCTGAATCCCTCGGCCTCTCAGAACTGCTTTGCCTCAAGGCCATGGTGCTGCACGATCCCATGAAAAGCTGAACATTGCGAGGATCGACCCCATTGCTAGAACTGACGGAGCCACCCGCAGACCTCACAGAAACACCACACACCCCGTGTGATGGTTACAACGTCGGTTAGCACCTCCATCCCCCACCACTGGCACTGTCTGTGTCCGGTCTAGACACAACTCGGACACTCTCTGCAAGCTGAGGCCCTCTGACAACGTGTGCAAACTCTTACCCTCGCACTCCTTCTCGGTGAAATTGAACCTGAAACCTTTGTCGCATTCACACTTGTAGCTTCCCGGCACATTGACGCAAGAAGCTTTCCCACAAGTGTGCTGATTCCGTAAACATTCGTTCCGATCTGTGGTGTTCGAGGAAAGAAACGTTAGAAATTAATCTCTTTCAAAGAGAGAGTTAGATTTTGCTCTTAGAGCCAAAGGAATCAAGGGACATGGGGAAAAAGCAGGAATGGGGTACTGATTTTAGATCAAAACCCCCAGGACCCTGATTCAATAAGTTCTCTCCCAAATCCCAATTGAGTGACAGAAATCAAATTTTAGGCACAGCCCGAAACTTGGGCCAGCTCTTTCAGAGAACTGCCCACACGGGTGCTCTTTGTCCCAAACACCCATCAAACAAGAGAATGGATATCACTCCAGGGGACCACAAGAGTCACAAGGGTGCTTGGATTAAGGATGGTTTACAAACACTACCAAATAGGACATGAATGAATGTGCAGACTCTGAGAATGTCAGAAGAGTTTTTGCAGTGTTCTTGTTTTGTATATATATTTTTTTTTAAATTCTGAATAAAGTTTATTTTTGACGAGAAAAAAAGAATGTCTGTTTCTCATCACAAACAGACTGCAGTGGTTTAAGAAGAAAGTTTACCACCGCCTGCTCAGAGCAATTAGTTTAGTTTAGTTTAATTTGGAGGGGGCTTCAATGTCGGGAGCCACGACCGCCCCGACGTGCAACAACAGCGGCAGCAGCAGCGTGTTCGCCCGCCCCGGATCGGACTTATCATCGGCGGAGCCGGCCGTCTTCGGAGGCTGCGGGAGCGGCTGCGACGCGACGCGCCTTGGGCTTGACCCGCTGTGGACCGTCCGGTGCGGCCTGCAACCACAACAACCTGACTGCGGGCGAGGACAGCAGGAGAAGGGAAAGACATTGTTGCCTTCCATCACAGTGAGGAGAGGACTGGAGGAGACTCACTGTGATGGATGTTTCTTTGATGGATGTTTCTTTTTTTGTGTGTTTTTGGGGTTGGGTAATTTGAGTGCCTATTTGATGCTTTTATTGTTGGACTGTGTTTTGGGGGTTTTGGGGTTGTGTAATTTGAATGCCTATTTAATGCTTTTATTGTTGGACTGTGTTTTGGGGGTTTTTTGGGGTTGTGTGGTTTTAATGCTTGTTTAATGCTTTTGTTGTTGGACTGTGGGTGACTGAATTTCGTCCAGTGTTGGATGACAAATAAAGGTATCTTGAATCTTGAATCTTGAATCTTGAATACAGCGCAGAAACAGGTCCTTCGGACCACTGAGTCCACGCCGACCAGCAATCCCCGCACACTAACACTATTCTATATGCACTGGGGACAATTTACTATTATATCAAGCTAATTAGTGGTACTGCGCTGGAGCCATACAGGGCAGCCGCGCCGACCACCTGCCTCGTCTTTTTCTTAATTTGCTGTTTTGGTCTGTGTTTACTGTATTTACTTGTATGCTTTTAGTGCACCTTTAGTTTTTGTATTATGTGGGGGTGGGGGTTGGGGGGAAACCTTTTTTATCTCTTTCCTTGCCGTAGATGCGACTTTTTGTCTGCACTGCGCCTTTAACATCGTGGAGCTACCGGTCCCTTTCTTAGGGATCGACTGCGGGAGCTCCAAACGCAGGAGCTTCGATCGCCCCGATTGCGGGAGCTTCGATCACCGTCTGCGGGAGCTTTGATCGCCCCAACTGCGGAAGTTTCGATTGACCCGACCGCAGGAGAAAAGGAGGAAAGAAAGTATAAGTTATTTGCCTTCCATCACATTGGGGAACGTGAGGTCGCCGAAAAAAACATGATGGACGTGCTGCCTGCACTGGTGAGAACTCGGAGTGCCGTGAGTGCAGTGATCTCAGTGTTTTGTGGGGACATGGCTCCATGAGGACATCTCGGAGTCTAGTGCGAGTGTGGACGGCTTTCTGACAGTTCAGGCGGACAGGGACCGCAGAGAGAGTGACAGTGGTCGGTACAACTCTGGTCACATCACATTGAAGGAGCGTGTGTGTGGCCCGGACATTGAACTGATGCCTGTGAGTCTCCACTTATGCTGCTGGGGATTCTCACACGCCTTTGCGGTGGCTGTTTAAGTCTATGTTTCATTTTTATGTGGTCATTATATCTTGTTGCTGTTTTGTATAACTTTTGGCAAATCAAATTCCGTGTATGTTTACATACTTGTCCAATAAATTAATTACAATTACCACTACAATTAACCGACAAACCTGTATGGAGTGTGGGAGGAAAACAGAGATCCTGGAGAAAACCCACGCGGTCTCAGGGAGAACGTACAAACTCTGTAAGGCATTATAAGGCGCTGTAATGCAGCAACTCTACCGCTGCCCCAACGTGCCACCTTAAATGGGCAATTATGGGCAATAAATACAGCCTTGCCAGTAATGAACATGTTGTGCAGGTTAACACGATGTGTAACCAACTCCCTCCTGAAAGCTCCCATTGAATCTACTTCTGTCAGGCAGAACTTCTCAGGTCACAGCAACGTGCTGCATAAGACATTCCCTGCTCTCCTCTCTGGATATTCTGCCAACCCCCCTTCACTCTGTATACCCTGGGCTCCCATCCTCAGTGACGTACAACATAGAAACAGGCCCCGACCATCACTCTCACATTTACAACAGTTTTTCCTCCCGCCATTTCACATCAATTCCCCCCCAGGTTCAACCCCTCACCTCTGCACTAGGGGAAAATTAGTGTGGTCAATTAACCAACCTCCCAAACCTCACATCTGTGACATGTGGGTGGAAACAGGGGAAACCAGAGGAAAACCATAAGGTCATGAGGGGAAGGTACAAACTCCACATTGACAGCACTGGAGTTCGGGATTAGGTCACGTGATGTGAGGCAGCGGCTCAATCACTTGTGTCACTGGAATAGATAATAGACAATAGGTGCAGGAGTAGACCATTCGGCCCTTCGAGCCAGCACCACCATTCAATGTGATCATGGCTGATCATTCTCAATCAGTACCCCGCTCCTGCCTTCTCCCCGTACCCCTTGACTCCGCTACCCTTAAGAGCTACATCTAGCTCTCTCTTGAATGCATTCAGAGAATTGGCCTCCACTGCCTTCTGAGGCAGAGAGTTCCACAGATTTACAACTCTCTGACTGAAAATGTTTTTCCTCATCTGTTCGAAATGGCCTACTCCTTATTCTTAAACTGTGCCCCCTGGTTCTGGACTCCCCCAACATTGGGAACATGCTTCCTGCCTCTAACGTGTCCAACCCCTTAATAATCTTATATGTTTCGATAAGATCCCCTCTCACCCTTCTAAATTCCAGTGTATACCAGCCTAGTTGCTCCAGTCTTTCAACATAAGTCTGATATGAGAGAGACAGAGACATAGAAAGACATGGATAGAGAGAGAAAGGGAGATGGACAAAGAGAGAGAGCTGATAAATCCCCAGGGCCTGATGGTCTGCATCCCAGGGTACTTAAGGAGGTGGCTCTAGAAATAGTGGAAGCATTGGAGATCATTTTTCAATGTTCTATAGATTCAGGATCAGTTCCTGTGGATTGGAGGATAGCAAATGTTATCCCACTTTTTAAGAAAGGAGGGAGAGAGAAAACGGGTAATTATAGACCAGTTAGTCTGACATCAGTGGTGGGGAAGATGCTGGAGTCAATTATAAAAGACGAAATTGCTGAGCATTTGGATAGCAGTAACGGGATCATTCCGAGTCAGCATGGATTTACGAAGGGGAAATCATGCTTGACAAATCTACTGGAATTTTTTGAGGATGTAACTAGGAAAATTGACAGGGGAGAGTCAGTGGATGTGGTGTACCTCGACTTTCAGAAAGCCTTCGACAAGGTCCCACATAGGAGATTAGTGGGCAAAATTAGGGCACATGGTATTGGGGGTAGGGTACTGACATGGATAGAAAATTGGTTGACAGACAGAAAGCAAAGAGTGGGGATAAATGGGTCCCTTTCGGAATGGGAGGCAGTGACCAGTGGGGTACCGCAAGGTTCGGTGCTGGGACCCCAGCTATTTATGATATACATTAATGACTTAGACGAAGGGATTAAAAGTACCATTAGCAAATTTGCAGATGATACTAAGCTGGGGGGTAGTGTGAATTGTGAGGAAGATGCAATAAGGCTGCAGGGTGACTTGGACAGGTTGTGTGAGTGGGCGGATACATGGCAGATGCAGTTTAATGTAGATAAGTGTGAGGTTATTCACTTTGGAAGTAAGAATAGAAAGGCAGATTATTATCTGAATGGTGTCAAGTTAGGAGGAGGGGGAGTTCAACGAGATCTGGGTGTCCTAGTGCATCAGTCAATGAAAGGAAGCATGCAGGTACAGCAGGCAGTGAAGAAAGCCAATGGAATGTTGGCCTTCATAACAAGAGGAGTTGAGTATAGGAGCAAAGAGGTCCTTCTACAGTTGTACCGGGCCCTGGTGAGACCGCACCTGGAGTACTGTGTGCAGTTTTGGTCTCCAAATTTGAGGAAGGATATTCTTGCTATGGAGGGCGTGCAGCGTAGGTTCACTAGGTTAATTCCCGGAATGGCGGGACTGTCGTATGTTGAAAGGCTGGAGCGATTGGGCTTGTATACACTGGAATTTAGAAGGATGAGGGGGGATCTTATCATATCATATCATATCATCATATCATATATATACAGCCGGAAACAGGCCTTTTCGGCCCACCAAGTCCGTGCCGCCCAGCGATCCCCGCACACTAACACTATCCTACACCCACTAGGGACAATTTTCATTTACCCAGCCAATTAACCTACATACCTGTACGTCTTTGGAGTGTGGGAGGAAACCGAAGATCTCGGAGAAAACCCACGCAGGTCACGGTGAGAACGTACAAACTCCTTACAGTGCAGCACCCGTAGTCAGGATCGAACCTGAGTCTCCGGCGCTGCATTCGCTGTAAAGCAGCAACTCTACCGCTGCGCTACCGTGCCGGTATTGAAACATATAAGATAATTAGGGGATTGGACACATTAGAGGCAGGAAACATGTTCCCAATGTTGGAGGAGTCCAGAACAAGGGGCCACAGTTTAAGAATAAGGGGTAGGCCATTTAGAACGGAGATGAGGAAGAACTTTTTCAGTCAGAGAGTGGTGAAGGTGTGGAATTCTCTGCCTCAGAAGGCAGTGGAGGCCAGTTCGTTGGATGCTTTCAAGAGAGAGCTGGATAGAGCTCTTAAGGATAGCGGAGTGAGGGGGTATGGGGAGAAGGCAGGAACGGGGTACTGATTGAGAGTGATCAGCCATGATCGCATTGAATGGCGGTGCTGGCTAGAAGGGCTGAATGGCCTACTCCTGCACCTATTGTCTATTGTCTATTGTCTATTGTCTAAGAGAGAGAGAGGCAGCGAGAGAACAGGAAAGACAAACACACACACCAGACACCGAGAGGGAGAGACAGACGAGACATCGAGACCGACACACAGAGAGACAAGGGACAGAGACAGACTGAAAGGCAGACGGAGAGGCAGAAGGAGAGATAGACAGGGAGGTTGACAGAAAATTAGACAGGGAGACAGCAGAGAGAAACACACACACAGTACTGATTTTAAGCAGAACCTCTTACCAATGCAGGTCTTCTTGTCTGAGTACATGTAGAAACCATCCTGGCAGAGGCAGCGGTAACTCCCGGGCAGGTTATGGCAGGAGTGGGAACACATACTCTCCACCTCCCCGCACTCATCAATATCTGGTCAAGGCAACAACCAAACATTAATGAAACTGTAAACAGCCTGTTGCTTGTCTCCCACCAGCGGCCAATTAAACCTTCTGAACACAAGGGACTGTTTAGGTCTCGTTAGCGTTTCATGGCTGTTCAGGAGCAGGGACTCTGGCAGGGACCACAGAATGCTGGTGTGGCCAACCCATCCTGGTGCATAACATGGGGTGGAAGGTGGCCAGAAGGAGGAACAGCAGAGGCATAAATCCTTATCAGCTGAAGGGATTGGCCGTCTGTGCTAATAAGGGAGGTAATGTCTCAAGAGTTAAGAGTGCTTTATTGTCACATGTCCCAAAATGGATCAATGAATTCTTGTTCATGAGTATTAATATTGATTTCTCTATTTTCAAATAACCCTTGCATTCCCTCTCTCTCCGTCCATCCCCCACCCTAGACATCCTGATAGTTTCACTGTTCGTATCCCTTCGTCATCACCTCCTCCACAGCCAACAATGGACCATTGTGGGCACCTTAACCATCAGTGCCGATTCTGATTTGTTCTGTATGTTTTCTTACCTCTAGTTTCTCTCTCCCCAGACTCAGTCTGAAGAAGGGTCTCGACCAGAAACGTCACCTATTCCTTTTCTCCAGAGATGCTGCCTGACCCGCTGAGTTACTCCAGTATTTTAAGTCTATCTTCAGGGTAAACCAGCATCTGCAGTTCCGTCCTACACAATGAAATTCTTACTTGCAGCAGATCCCTTGGAGGTTCTGGTGGGCAGTCAGATGGAGCCCAGATTGATGGAGACACACGTGGATATGGCAGGGCTGTCAAAGCAGCATTTACTACTCGCCTCTCACTGATCCAGCGAAGGTGGTGATGTGTGGCTTTCCAGAGAAGGTTCTCCCTCAACTATGTCCAGAAATTAGTCCTAGCATTTGGACACGGTGGTAGAGTTGCTGCCTTACAGCAATTGCAACGCCGGGTTCGATCCCAACTATGGGTGCTGTCTGTACAGAGTTTGTACGTTCTCTCCATGACCGCGTGGGTTTTCTCCGAGATCTTCGGTTTCCTCCCACACTCCAAAGATGTACAGGTGTGTAGGTTAATTAGCTTGGTGTATGTGTAAATTGTTCCTAATGTGTGTAGGGTAGTATTAATGTGCAGGGATCGTTGGTCGGTGAGGACTCGGTGGGCCAAAGGACCTGTTTCCGTGCTGTATCTCTAAACTAAACTGAACTATATTGCAGATGCTGGTTTATAACAACGATAGACACAAAGTGTTGGAGAAACTGAGCGGGTCGGGCAGCATCTCCGGAGAAAAAGGATAGATGTCGCTTCGGGCTGGGCCCCTTCTTCAGACCGACTGCTTCCCCCTTCCAACAGGTAACCTTAATAATAGTACCACCCCCTCACTCATACACCATTCCTCACACCCCCTCCTCTCTGAACCCCCATCAACCTCCAAAAATACTTTAGCCAAGCCTCCCACCCCTGACCCCAGCCCTCACCCCTGTTGTGTTTCACCATCTGCTCCTGACCTCCCCCCTTTTAGTTAAAAATCAGTATGAGAAAGGATCACCCCAGCACGAAGTGTCACCCATCTTTTTCTCCAGGGATTCTACCTATCTACCTCATTGGTGACCCTCGGATCATTGATCGGACTTTATTGGCTTTACTTTGCATTAAACGTTATTCCCTTATAATGGATCTGTACACTGTAAATGCCTCGATTGTAATCATGTATTGTCTTTCCACTAAATGGTCAGCACAAAAGGCTTTTCACTCTACCTTGGTACACGTGACAATAAACTAAACTAAACTAAACTAAACTGCTAAGTTACTCCAGTGCTTTATGTCTATCCCAGCATCTGGACCTAGTGAAAGGCTAGGTCACAAGTTAACAAGTTACAGGAGTAGAATTAGGCCATTCGGCCCGTCGAGTCTACTCCGCCATTCAATCATGGCTGTTCTCTGCCTCCCAATCCCATTTTCCTTCCTTCTCCTCATAACCCTTGACACCCGTTCTAATCAAGAATGTGTCTATCTCTGCCTTAATAATATCCACTGACGGCCTCCCCCGCCCTCTGTAGCAATGAGTTCCACAGCTTAACGACCTTCTGACTAAAGTTCCTCGTCACCTCTTTTCTAAAAGAGCGCCCTTTAATTCTGAGTCTATGACCTCTGGTCCTAGACTCTCCCACCAGTGGAAACATTGTTTCCACATCCACTCAATCAATACCTTTTATTATTCTGTAAGCTTCAATGACGTCCCTCCTCAACCTTCTAAACTCCAGCGAGTTTATGCTAGTCATATGCTAACGCACTTATTCCTGGAATCATTCTTGTCGTAATGCTGGGTGACTTGGAGGAGAACCTGCAGGTGGTGGTGTCCACTCATCACTGCTGCTCAAGGAGGGAGAGGTCACACATCAGGAAGGACTTGGATGAGAGACATTGGCAACCTTTATACTTGCTTGAGCAGTTAAACAAAAGGGCAAAATCTCAGAGGCAAGGTGGAATGTTTCACCCAGGATCATTGAACCATTGAAGTTTGGAGCATATCTGTTGACCCCGGCTGTCCAACCAAGGGTGGGAAGTGGGAATGGGATATATGGAAATATTCAAAAGTGCATTGAATGTAAACATAAACGGAAAAGTGTGGTCCTGACCTACCATCTACCTCATTGGAGTCACTCGGACAATCTTTAATCGGGCTATACTGGACTTTATCTTGCACTAAACGTTGTTCCCTTTTTCCGAGGATAGACACAAAATGCTGGAGTAACTCAGCAGGACAGGCAGCATCTCTGGAGAGAAAGAATGGGTGACGTTTCTGGTCGAGACCCTTCCTCAGACTTTTTCCCTTTTTCCTATATCTTTACACTGATGACAGCTTGTAATCATGAGGAGTATAGTCATTTCGCTGACTCTTTAGCACGCAATAAAAAAACTTTTCACTGCATCTTGGCACACGTGATAATAATTAACTAAACTAAAACGTGGAAGAATGTGGGGCAGAGCAGAGGGGTGTTGCTACTTGCACTGCGCGTTCTCCCATTCAATCCTCCCTGCAAGAGGTGTCAGAAGCAGCAGGAGGACTCTGGGTTTGGGGAGTTGATAGATTTCTGTAGCCCTGCTTGGTCAGCTCACCTTCCATGTGGTCCTTCTGTGCAGACGGCTACAGACAAGGGCAGTTGGTTGTGACTCACCTTCATTGCACGTCTCTCCCTGCCAGCCTTCTTTACAGATACATTGGAAGGCACCCTTCCCATCCACACACTGGACAGACCCTTGACGATAACACGGCGAGTTGGAGCACTGGTCTGGAATGTCTACGGAAGCAGGCAAGAGGAAAAAGCGCTGGAAATTACCGACCGCAACGGAAAGGAATATCAACGCGATGTGAACGGGTTTGGATCGAGGAGGGCTGTCAACCCTGCATTCTAGATCTTTGCATAGAGCATCTCAGCCCTCCTACCACCCAACAACCAGCATCTGCCGTTCTTTGTGTCTACAACCCTTCCATTTCTCTGCACTCCCTCATTTCCAGCCTCCCAGTTATCCCATTTTCCATTGATGTTCCACTGGCTGTCAAATTTGAGAGAATTGTGGACACAACCCCGACCGTCACACAAACCAGCCGACTCCATTGACTCCATTTATACCTTACGCTGCCTCGGCAGGGCCAGCAGCATAATCAAGGATGAGTTGCACCCCGGCCACTCCCTCTTCTCCTCTCTCCCATCGGGCAATAGGTACAAAAGTGTGAAAGCGCACACCTCAAGATTCAGGGACAGTTTCTTCCCAGCTGTTAACGGGCAACGGAGCCATCCTACCAACAACTAGAGAGCAGTCCTGAACTAGTATCTACCTCATTGGAGACCCTTGGACCATCTCTATCTTTGATCACACTTTACTGGCTTTCTCTTGCACTAAATGTTTTTTTCATGTTATTCCCTTCACCGTGTATTCGTACACTGTGGATGACCTGATTGTAATCATGTCTTTCCGCAGACTGGTGAGCACGCAACAAAAGCTTTTCACTGTACCTCGAAGGTATCACAAAATGCTGGAGTAACTCAGCGGGTCAGGCAGCATCTCAGGAGAGAAGGAATGGGTGACGTTTCGGGTCGAGACACTTCTTCACACTGATGTCAGGGGAGGGGGCGGGCCAAAGATAGGATTTAGTTGGAGACAGGAAGATAGTGGGAGAACTGGGAATGGGGAGGGGAAAGAGAGGGACAGAGGAACTGTACCTTGGTACATTGACAATAAACTAAACTAAACTAAACTAATACTGCTCAATGTTCTGGTCTGGGCACCGAGGTGAAGGAATAACTCAGCGATTACAGATGGCGTCTTGAGGAATAAATAATTGCCCCGGATTTCACATCCCCCTTCGTCAGGAGTTATCTGTGCTGGTCGGCAGGGTCATCAGGCGCTGTAATTTGTGCGATAGAATGTGTAGGAAGGGACTGAACTGCAGATGTTGGTTTATACCGAAGGTAGACACAAAATGCTGGAGTAACTCAGCAGGTCAGGCAGCATCCCTGGAGAAAAGGGATAGGTGATGTTTTAGGACTGAAGAAGGGTTCTGAACCAAAACGTCACCTGTTTCCAGAGATGCTGCCTGACCCTTTAAGTTACTCCAGCACTTTGGACGATCTGGAAGTTGATGGGAATGTGGGGCGAATGGGTTGGTCTAGGAGCCGGTGGGGGGATGTGACCAACGGCTGTGCTCTGAGACTCAGACTGAATGGCCCCCTCCTTTATTGTGATAAATATGAAATATTTTTTTAAAGGTATGCCAATGGCAAACGCTGAAACTGTGGGAATCATCTGTAGGAACTGCTGTTGCTTCCAATCAACTGACTTGCGCCTAAGGAAACACACAGTCACACAATCATACAATACGGAAACAGGCCCTTCAGCCCAACTTGTCCATGCCACCCAAGATGCCCATCTACACTAATTCAACCTGCCCCCATTTGGATCACAACTATCTGACCCTTTGCATCCATGTACCTGTCCAAATGTCTTTTAACCACTGTTATAACACAGTCATGTTCATAAGTTCTAGGAGCAGAATTAAGCCATTCAACCCATCAAGTGTACTCTACCATTCAATCATGGTTGATCTACCTTTCCTTCTCAACCCCATTCTCCTCCATCTCACCATAACCCCTGACACCTACCTCAGTTAATCCTTACCTCATCTGGTAACTCTATTCATATAGCCAGAAAACCTCTGTGTGAAAAAGTTGCCTCTCAGGTTCCTGTTAAATCTTTCTCCTTTCACTTGAAACCAATTCCCTCTGCTTCTTGATCCCCCTACTCTGGGTAAAACACTAAAATGAGTTTATACACTTCTATGACACTTGCTAAATGCGATGTCGTTTCTCCCCATGTAACAGTGCACATGACAGTGGTAATGTCCTAAAGTGCAAGAAGGAACTGCAGGTACTCTACTGGTTTACAGCAAAGATAGACACAGAATGCTGGAGTAACTCAGCGGGTCTGGGAGCATCTCTGGAGAAAATAAATAGATGGCGTTTCGGGGCCGAGACCCTTCATCCGACTGGAGTCTGAAACTCAAACCCAATCTGAAGAAGGGCCCCGACCCGAAACGTCACCTCTTCCGATGTCCTACCGTTAATGCAGTCCTGCAGGAGGGTGCCAGGCGACCCGTAGCGGCTGAGGCAGTCTGTGGGGAGGCAGGTGATCACACACGACACAACACACAGGAGGAGTCGCCCCTCCACTTAACCCAAGGGGAGTTACCCCCCATATACCCCGGGACACGTACCCCGCCCTATCCCCCGGAGGGGGGGAGATTAATCCCTCTGTATACCACAGAGATTTACCCCTACATGCCCCGGGAGAGGGGAAGATTACCCCCCGTATACCCCTAGGGAATTACCCCTTCGTACCCGGGAGAGGTTTACCCGGGGTGGGGGTGGGTGGGGGTGGGGGTGGGTGTGTGGGTGTGTGGGTGGGGGTGGGGGGGTGGGGGAGGGGTGGGTGGGTGGGGGAAGGGTCTCCTGGTTACTGACACAGCGGCAGCTCTGTCCACAACACGACTCGCGGTGGATTCTAAACGGAACCGATCGGTGGAAATCCAACTCACCGAGGTACCTGGGGTAGAAGTAGTCCTGAAGAGAGAATGGAGAGAGAGGCGTAAACGGGGTAATGCACAGCGGCGCTCCCTCAGTACTGCTCCTCCCACAGCGCGGCGCTCCCTCAGTACTGCTCCTCCCACAGCGCGGCGCTCCCTCAGTACTGCTCCTCCCACAGCGCGGCGCTCCCTCAGTACTGCTCCTCCCACGGTGCGGTGCTCCCTCAGCACCGCCCCCTCACACAACGCGGCGCTCCCTCAGCACCGCCCCCCCCCCCCACAGTGCGGCGCTCCCTCAGCACCGCTCCTCCCACAGTGCGGCGCTCCCTCAGCACCGCCCCCCTCCCACAGCGCGGCGCTCCCTCAGTACCGCGCCCCTCGCAGTGCGGCGCTCCCTCAGTACCGCCCTCCCACAGCGCGGCGCTCCCTCAGCACTGCTCCTCCCACAGTGCGGCGCTCCCTCAGTAACGCCCCTCCCACAGTGCGGCGCTCCCTCAGGGCCACACAGCTGTGCTCCCCCCCACAGTGGGACGCTCCCTCAGGGCCACACAGCTGTGCTCCCCCCCACAGTGGGACGCTCCCTCAGGGCCATACAGCTGTGCTCCCCCCCCCACAGTGGGACGCTCCCTCAGGGCCACACAGCTGTGCTCCCCCCCCCCCCACAGTGGGACGCTCCCTCAGGGCCATACAGCTGTGCTCCCCCCCACAGTGGGACGCTCCCTCAGGGCCACACAGCTGTGCTCCCCCCCCCCCCCACAGTGGGACGCTCCCTCAGGGCCACACAGCTGTGCTCCCCCCCACAGTGGGACGCTCCCTCTGTACCACACTGCTGTGCTCCCACCCACCCAGGGCCTGTAACAACAAGTGCACTCACCGTTTCCAGATTGTTCTCAAACACTTCTCTCGCTTCCTCCTTGGTGCAATGTTCCTCGACGCATTCCCGCTCCAGGCTGCCCTGTTTGCTTTCCTCGAAGATGGCATTTGCTCGCCGTTGTCTGATGAGAAATTGCGCGGCTCGTTGGTGTGTCAGGACTGTGCGTGCACACAAAATAACCAGAGGTCACGCATATCCTCCCCGCACATCAGCCCTCCGCGGCCAAAATCTTCGGTGTAAACCAGCATCTCCAGATCCTTCCCAGACAAGGGAAACTCTTAGTTTGATAGTTAGTTTATTGTCACATGTACTGAGGTACAGTGAAAAGCTTTTCTGTCGCGTGTTATCCAGTCAGGGGGGAATCTACACATGATTACAATCAAGCTATCCACAGTGTACAGATACAGGATAAAGCAATAACATGGGAGAGGGGAGAAGAGGGAGTGGCTGGAGTGATACCCACCCTTGATTATGCTGCTGGCCTTGCCGAGGCAATGTAAGGTATAAATGGAGTCAATGGTAGGGAGATTGGTTTGTGTGACAGTCTGGGGTGCTATGGAGCTGTTCCTGAACAATGCTGTGATGTGTCCTAATAATCATTTGTGAACAGTTTAAAAAAAAATGTTGATATTGAAAATATCTACAATAAAACTAATCCAGGAATTATTCTGGAGGGCGGACTGTGTCATTGGAGATTCCTCGGGATTCACCGCTTAACCGATAACTTTCTCCAGCAGTTTCTTAGCATTCCAGAGATATTGAGTTCTGTGATAAACTATTGCACCATACTGCTGCTATTAACTATATTCTTCACTCTGTATCTTTTCCTTTGTTCTAATTACGTTTTGCCTGATTGTATTTATGTATAGTGTTTTCCGGATAGCATGTAAGGCTAAACGTTTCTCTGTACCTTGGTGTACGTGACAATAATAAAGCTCAACCATCACATGGTCCTCCGATCTGTCCTTCAGGAAGGAATTCTGTGACCTTTGGCTGGCGTTAGTGTCATGTGACTCCTGCCCCACACCAACATCCTGCCGCCTCACTGCCCTGTGAAGTAATGGTTCAACAAGTGCTCTATGGATAGGATAGGTTTAGAGGGATGTAGGTCAAATGCAGGCAGGCCTGTGTAGATGGGACATGTGTTCGGTGTGGGCGAGTTGGGCTGAAGGGCCCATTTCCATGATGTATGACTGTCAGTGGTTCGTCTCCTTCTCCAGGGCTCCAGGGTTGGATTGTAATCATGTATTGTCTTTCCACTGACTAGTTAGCACGCAACAAAAGCTTTTCACTGTGCCTCGGTACACGTGACAATAAACTAAACTGAACTGAATGGGACAAGAAACAGAGCAGAACCAGGAGGAGGGGCATGTCTGGGGACACAACAAGATGGGAAGCAAGAGCCAGGCTTTTCCTCAAAATGTTCCTTAACCAGACCATTTTGTAGGCCAGCGAGCACAGTGTGAAGGCAGACACAAACTACTGGAGTTACTCAGCGGGTCAGGCAGTATCTCTGGAGAAAAAGAATGGGTGGTTGAAGGGGGGGGGGGGGGGGAGGGGGTGGACTGTAGATAGAAAGTGGGGTCGGGGGTGCAGGGTGCAACTGGAGATGGATCCCAAGATCCCTCTGTATATCAAAGCCGTTAAGGGTCTTGCCATGAATTGATACTTTCCCCTTACATTCGACCTCCCAAAGTGCAACACCTCACATCCGTTCATATTAAACTCCATCCATCCTTTCACCACCCATATCTGAAATTGATCTAAATCCAATTGTATCATTTGACAGCTTTCCTCCCTGTCCACAACTCTGCCAAGTTTGCTGTTGTCTGCAAACTTACTAACAAAATCATCTGTATTTACATCCAGGTTGTTTATATATATCACAAACAACAGAGGCCCAAGCAGAGATTCCAGTGGAACAGACCTCCAGTTAGAAAAATGCTCTTCCACCGCAACCCCTGTCTATTATTGGTAAGCCATGGGAGGGAACTAGAGAAGAGGAGGCAGGGGGGGGGGGGGGGGTTAGAGAAGGGAAGGGATTGTTGGAAAGCTGGAGGCAAAGGGTTTAGAGTAGGGGAGGGTGTTAGAGAGAGGGAGGGAGATGGGGTTAGAGAAGGGAAGGGATTGCTGGAAAGCAGGAGGCAAGGAGTTAGAGAGGGGGAGTGAAGGAGGTTGGAGAAGAGGAAAGGGAAAAGGGGAGCTTTAGAGGGGAAAGGTGAATTTGGAGAGGGAAAGGAAGGGGGCTTTTAGAATGAGGGAGGGTGGAAGGGGGAATTTGGAGAGATGACGGTAGGGATAGAGGGTGAGAGGGGGGATAGAGAGGAGATTGAAGGGAGTTCGAGAGGGTGCGGGAGAGGGGTCAAAAGGAAGGGAGTTCGAGATGGAGAGCGAGGGGTTAGAATGGATTAAGGGAAGGGGAGGGAGAGAAGACAGCAGGTTTAGGAAGGGGAGGAGGGGAGGAGGGGATGTTGGAAAGCGGGAGGGAGTCGGTGAGGGAGGAGATGTAAAGGGGAGGGGTCTGGAGGAGAGGAGAGGGGTTAAAAGGCAAGGGCCACGGGAGAGGAGGTGCTGGAAAGGGTGGAAGGTGACGGGTAGGATTGAAGAGGGGAGGAGCGTATTCTGGCGAGGGTTGGCACTGGAAGGGGGGGTCAGGCGACGGGATGGAGGTGAGGGTGGGGGTAAAGAGGAGGGATAGGAAATGGAAAGGACGGAGAGGGGGCGAAGGTGTGAAGAGGAGAGAGGGGTTGGGAAATAAGAGGGAAAGATTGGACGGGGGGAAGGTGGAGGTGCAGGAGAAGGGCAGGGGGCGAGGGGAGGGGGGTGAGGGAAGGAGGAAAGGGAGGGGGTGGAAGGGATGGGAGGGAGGGTGGAAGAAATGGGAGAGATGGGAAGGGTAGCGGGGAGGGAGGGGAAGGGTAGCGGGGAGGGAGGGGAAGGGTAGCGGGGAGGGAGGGAAGGGATGGGAGGGAGGGTGGAAGGAATGGGAGAGAGGGGAAGGGTAGCGGGGAGGGAGGGGAAGGGTAGCGGGGAGGGAGGGGAAGGGTAGCGGGGAGGGAGGGAAGGGATGGGAGGGAGGGTGGAAGGAATGGGAGAGAGGGGAAGGGTAGCGAGGAGGGAGGGGAAGGGTAGCGGGGAGGGAGGGAAGGGATGGGAGGGAGGGAGGGAGGTAGGAGAGGGTGGGGAGGGAGGGGGAGATATGATGTTTGGGAGAGGTAGGTGCTGGGGAAAGAGCGGAGTTGGGGGTAGAGAGAGATGTTCCGTGGGGCGGGAGGAGCGGCCGTGTCCCCAGCAGGTTACTCACAGGACGCGGCCCCGGACAGGACGAGGAGGCAGCCGACCCCCGCGAGTAGTGCCCCGGCCATAGCGAGAGGGACGGTGGCTGCCGGCTCACGGCTGACCCTGGATCAGAGCTGTGACTGCGCGGTGGGAGGAGCGGAGCTGTGGGGGAGGTGGAGGGAGGAGAGCCGCTCTCTGCAAACACACACACACACAGAGCAATGCAGCGCCTGCATGTGTGTGATTGCACCTGTAAACTATAGCGTCTACCTCAAACACCACACCCGAATGGCCTGATTCTGCTCCAATCACTTATGCCCCTTTGACCCCCCCCCCCTATTGACCCCTCTCTCGCCTCATTTGGTGGCGGAGACCCAAAGCGGTCGTATACAAGAAGATAACTGCAGATGCTGGTACAAATCGAAGGTTTTTATTCACAAAATGCTGGAGTAACTCAGCGGGAGTAACTTCCCAGTGTAAGCTGTGAACTTCAGACCGAAGAAGGGTCTCGACCCGAAACGTCACCCATTCCTTCTCTCCCGAGATGCTGCCTGACCTGTTGAGTTACTCCAGCATTTTGTGAATACCTTCGATTTGTACCAGCATCTGCAGTTATTTTCTTAAACTACACCCCCTTTGATGTCTCGTTCTCACACCTTACACTTCCTTATCTCTGTATCTCCCCTTCCCCTGACTCTCAGTCTGAAGAAGGGCCTGGACCCGAAACGTCACCTATTCCTTTTCTCCAGAGATGCTGCCTGACCCGTTGAGTTACTCCAGCGTTTTGTGTTTATCTTTGGAATTGGATTGATCTGCTATCCTTCGGTTAAACACTGACCGTTTTCAAATCTCCTCCCCTCTTCCCCCACCTCAGCCCCCTCTTTCCCACCGCCCCATCACCCGCACCAGTCCAAGCTCAATGTGACGATGAGCCCAGTTTACCAGTCTAGGCAGGAGCGGGTCATTTGTTCCCTGTCCTGCCACTCGTCACGACTGATCTTGGCACAGCTCCCCTTGCTCTCTTCATCCTCATAACCCCGATTCCAAAACCTGTCACTCTCGGCCGGGACAACACCGAGTGACTTGGGTCAAGAGGTTAAATATAAGAGGATGCTTCGCTGGACAAGGAGTTTCCATGCAGAGCTGCGGCGAATCTTCGGAGTTCTCGACCATAGAGGCGCAGTCCTTAGACTTCAGAGCCCTTCGGCCCAGCGATAACCCCACACACTAGACAATAGACAATAGGTGCAGGAGGAGGCCATTCGGCCCTTCGAGCCAGCACCGCCATTCAATGTGATCATGGCTGATCATTCTCAATCAGTACCCAATCAGATCATTCAGAGAATTGGCCTCCACTGCCTTCTGAGGCAGAGAATTCCACAGATTCACAACTCTCTGACTGAAAAAGTTTTTCCTCATCTCAGTTCTAAATAGATATCCTATACCCACTGGGGACAATTTTATCCTATTCCTTACTAGGGACAATTTTTACATTTACCAAGCCAAGCCATTCAAGAGAGAGCTGGATAGAGCTCTTAAGGATAGCGGAGTCAGGGGGTTGGGGAGAAGGCAGGAACGGGGTCCTGATTGAGAATGATCAGCCATGATCACATTGAATGGCGGTGCTGGCTCGAAGGGCCGAATGGCCTCCTCCTGCCCTATTGTCTATTGTCAATCAACCTACAAAACTGCAGGTCTTTGGAGTGTTGGAGAGGGTGGGGAGGGAGGGGGAAGGTCTCCGAAGGTCTAGGAGAAAACTCACGGGGAGAACATACAAACTCCGTACTCGGGATCGAACCCAGGTCCCCGGCGCTACATTCGCTGTAAGGCAGCAACTCTACCGCTGCGCCACCTCCCTGGAAAAGATGAATACTCCAGCATTTTGTGAACCCATTCCTTCTCCCCAGAGATGCTGCCTGTCCCGCTGAGTTACTTCAGCATCTTGTGTCTATCTTCGATTTAAGCCAGCATCTGCAGTTCTTTCCTACACATGGATAGATATTTCGGGTCGGGGCTTCAAACTGAAGAAGGGTCTCGACCCGAAACGTCACCTATTCCTTTTCTCCAGAGATGCGGCTTGACTCGCTGAGTTATTCCAGTACCTTGTGTCTCCCCCCCCCCCCAAAACAGCACCTGCAGTCCCTATTCATTTTCTCCAGGGACGCTTCATGATCCGCTGAGTTACTCCAGCTTTTTGTGTCTATCTTCATGTTTAAACCAGCATCTGCTCCACTGCGAAATCTCCTCAAGGGATGCCTACTTTGAAGTTCTCCTTTCTGCCACATCCTCCCATTGCTCTCCTACTCTACGCATTCACTGACTCAGTCTGAAGAAGGGTCTCGACCGAAAATGTCACTATTCATTTCCTCCAGAGATGCTGCCTGACCCGCTGAGTTAGTTACTCCAGCACTTAGTGTCCATCTTCGGCAGTTGGGGAGGGGGGGGGGGGGGGAGATGGTTGAGGAGGACTCTAGCGATGATTTCCCTGTTACAATAGACAATAGGTGCAGGAGTAGGCCATTCGGCCCTTCGAGCCAGCATCACCATTCGATGTGATCATGGCTGATCACTCTCAATCAGTACCCCGTTCCTGCCTTCTCCCCGTACCCCCTGACTCCGCTATCCTTAAGAGCTCTATCCAGGTAGCAGAGAGACACTTCCCTAGTTACCACAGGTGGACCAGACTCCTATCTTAAAGATGTAATGTAAGAAAATAACTGCAGATGCTGGTACAAATCGAAGGTATTTATTCACAAAATGCTGGAGTAACTCAGCAGGTCAGGCAGCATCTCAGGAGAGAAGGAATGTGTGACGTTTCGGGTCGAGACCCTTCTTCAGACTGATGTCAGGGGGCGGGACAAAGGAAAGATATAGGTGGAGACAGGAAGACAGTGGGAGATCTGGGAAGGAGGAGGGGAAGAGAGGAACTATCTAAAGTTGGAGAAGTCAATGTTCATACCACTGGGCTGCAAGCTCATACTTAGCCCTCTCCGAGCTCATCACCGCGGTACCCGCGGCCTCTACACTAACCACCAGTCCAACAATGCCTCCGTTCTGAAAATCTTCTCCTCATCTTCCAACCTACTCTCCCACCTGGGTATAAAGTGACTGCTCAACTGTGGGGGACGTTCGCCCAAGGCCTTGAACAATCTTCATCCTACATTTGATTTCGAACTATTCCTGCTACTAAGTACAACCCTACCTCAGCAACAATCTACTATGGACTTTGTCATGGTTGCATTAAGTACATTGATTTTTGCACTAATATAGTCTGGTTTCCTGGAATAACTGATTATTAATTTATTGTGTTATTGCTTACTATATTTATATATTGTGCTATTGCATTGTGGAGCCTGTAAAAGATGCCGTTCTCAGTACAGACAACAATGGGACAGTCTTGGCTCTTGATGGGAGACTCGTCATCCTGAAACATTAATTCTTTCTCACACTACAGATGCTGCCAGATCTGCTGAACGTCGTTGGCATTCTGTGCTGTCTCTTTAATGGTTACTATTCATTATTTAGTTTGCTTTAGTTTAGAGCCCACCGAATACACACCGACCAGCGTTCCCACATTAATACTACGTTACACACACAAGAGACAATTTTATATTTATACCGAGCCAATTAACCTACAACCCTGTACGACTTTGGAGTGTGGGAGGAAACCGAAGATCTCAAGAGAAAACCCACGCAGGTCACGGGGAGAACGTACAAACTCCGTACAGACAGCACAGAGTCAGGATCGAACCCGGGTCTCCAGCGCTATAGGCAATCGCTCTATCGCTCTGCCGCCTAATATTGCTTTAGTTTTCTCAGTTGTATGGTGAAAAACAATTGTTTTGGTTACTAGCCAGGCAAAACATAGCATATACAGTGCCCCCCCCCCCCCCCCCATAAACGTCTGAAGGGTCTCGACCCGAAACGTCACCCATTCCTTCTCTCCAGAGATGCTGCCTGACCCGCTGAGTTACTTCATTTTGTGTGTGCCCTCCATAATGTTTGGGACAAAGACTCATCATTTATTTATTTATTTATTTATTTATTCGCCTTTGTACTCCACAATTTGAGATTTGTAATTTTAAAAAATCAATTGTGGTTAAAGTGCTCATTGTAATGTTTTATTAAAGGGTATTTTTATACGTTTTGGTTTCACCGTGTAGAATTTACAGCTGTATTTATACATAGTCCCCCCATTTTAGGGCACCATAATGTTTGGGACACATGGCTTCACGGGTGTTTGTAATTGCTCAGGTGTGTTTAAATGCCTCCTTAAGGCAGGTATAAGAGAGTTCACTTTCTCCAGTCTTTCCATCACCGTTGGAAACTTTTATTGCTGTTTATCAACATGAAGAACAAAGTTGTGCCAATGAAAGCCAGAGAAGCAATTATGAGTCTGAGAAACAAGAATAAAACTGTTAGAGACATCAGCCAAACCTTAGGCTTAACAAAATCAACTATTTGGAACATCATTAAGAAGAAAGAGAGCACTGGTAAGCTTACTAATCGCAAAGGCAGGCCAAGGAAGACCTCCACAGATGATGACAAAAGAATTCTCTCTATAAGAAAGAAAAATCACCAAACACCTGTCCGACAGATCAGACACACTCTTCAGGAGTCAGGTGTGGATTTGTCAACGGCCACTGTCTGCAGAAGACTTCATGAACAGAAATACAGAGGCTACACTGCAAGATGCAAACCACTGGTTAGCTGCAAAAATAGGATGGCCAGGTTACAGTTTGCCAAGAAGTAATTAAAAGAGCAACCAGTTCTGGAAAAAGGTTTTGTGGACAGATGAGATAAAGATTAACTTATATCAGAGTGATGGCAAGAGTATGGACGAGAGAAGGAACTGCTCAAAATCTAAAGCATACCACCTCATTTGAGAAACCCGGTGGTGGGGGTGTTATGGCCTGGGCATGTATGGCTGCTGAAGGTACTGGCTCACTTATCTTCATTGATGATACAACTGCTGGTGGTAGTAGCATAATGAATTCTGAAGTGTGTGCACACATCCTATCTGTTCAAGTTCAAACAAATACCTCAAAACTCATTGGCCGGCAGTTCATTCTACAGCAAGACAATGATCCCAAACATACTGCTAAAGCAACAAAGGAGTTTTTCAAAGCTAACAAATTGTACGATTTTGAGTGGCCAAGTTAATCACCTGATCTGAACCCAATTGAGCATGCCTTTTATATGCTGAAGTGAAAACGGAAGGGGACTACCCTCCAAAACAAGGATAAGCTAAAGATGGCTGCCATACAGGCATGGCAGAGCATCATCAGAGAAGACACCTAGCAACTGGTGATGTTCTTGAATCGCAGACTTCAAGCAGTCATTGCATGCAAAGGATATGTAACAAAATACTAAAATGACTACTTTCATTTACATGACATTGCTATGTCCCAAACAGTATGGTGCCCTGAAATGGCAGGGGACTATGTATAAACACTGCTGCAATTTCTACATGGTGAAACCAAAATGTATAAAAATGGGCTTTTATTAAAATCTGACAATGTGCACTTTAGCCACATGTGATTGTTTCTATTACAAATCTCAAGTTGTGGAGTACAGAGGCAAATAAATAAATGATGGGTTTTGTCCCAAACATTATGGAGGGCACTGTATGAGTTACCTGGCCATTGTCTCCATGTAGCACTGGAACCTTCTTGAACAGGAGCAGATTCCAACCAATTAGTGGTGGTTGCCAATTGCCTTGGATACACCCGAGGTCAGGGCAGAATCTCTCTGTTTGTCAGTTGAGAAAAGTTACACAATGTATAGTTAAGGGACAGAGCAGAAGATGAGATACCGGGAGAGTTTTCTGATGACCCTTCACTCAATCCTGAAGGATTTGGACATTGTTTCCAAACTGCCCTTTTCACCACCCAACCTTTGTGATGCCTGTCATGTTTAATGCAAGAGTTCAAAGCTGTTAAAAACTCATGGTTTTATTTGGCAATTTTTAAAAATACAGTGTCCCATTAATATATTCATGTACAGTAAAAGGTTGGTTATTCTGCCAGTGCTTTACTTGGCAGGTGCCAATGAATCAAATATGGTGGCTAACCCAACTTTAGCCTGCCCACTTCCTTAACAATCCCTCAACGTTATCTCAAAATGTGTCCAAATGCACCCCTAATCTCAGCCCAGGTGCTTCCTCAATGCTGATCCAACCTCAGCCCAAATACTCCCTTAACACTGTCTCTCTTACTGACTGCACACTCCCTCAACACAGCACTGAGTTCAGCTTAGGCACTGCCCTATATCATACGGGGCATTTTCTCAACACTGTTCTAACTTCAGCTCAAGATAACGCTGCCCCAATACTCCCTCAACAATATCTCTATCATTGATCTGCACACTCCCTCAATACTGCCCAGGTTTTCCCATAACACTGACCAAATATCAATTCAGATGTTCCCTCAACACCAGCCAAATTTCCATCCAAGTGTTCCCTCAACTGGCCAAATATCAATCCAGGTGTACCTTCAACACTAGCCGAATATCAATGCAGGTGTTCCTTCAACACGAGCCAAATATCAGTTCAGATGCTTCCTCAACACTGGCCTGAATTAAGTCTTGGCATTCACGCTGACGTGCTGATCACCAGAGTATGCCTGTTGATCTGCCAATGAACCAAGCTTTTAATGTTCAAGGTTTAAGTTACAAGGATTGCTGCAAATTCCATCTTGTTGACTGAACTTGACACTCATATGGAAGTAACATTTCCCTTTAAAGTTACAGAAATTGTAATATATACAACATATTCAATACACTTAAAACATGATAAATCAATTCTACGGCTATGACAGTGGTTCTTTAAAAACAGATATACGAATATACAACTCCCAGCAGCGCACAGGAATTCCAACTACCTACGATTGAGGTTGTATTTCTTATCCCTTTAGATAAAAATGTGCAATTGCAAATGAAGTTTTAAAATGGTTAAAAGTGAAGCAGGAAGCAGGATCATTAAAAAGTCTTTTGCAACAGAGCAACTGGGTCCAAACTCTATCGCTGTTGTTCGTTAATGTTGTTTCACAGGGTGATGGGGGAGGGACAACACCGTTTTTTTCACAGGTGCTTCAATGGAAGCCTTGACAAGGTCATGTCCATTCAAGGTCACGCACGGACGCGCTCAGTTGGATGTAACGCATAAGGTCACTCCCCAGAGAGCGTCACCACTGGACATGAGACATCACTGTGAATGCACAGCAGACTGTTGGTACAATGTACACATTCCCATTAAATCATGGGACTTTTTAACACTATCAAACAGACAGTGGTATAAATATGGGACAATATACAATTACAGACAAGAAATTCTGACCGAATGGACAACTTAATGCTGACTGAGAGACACAAGAGACTGCAGCTGCTGCGTTCTGGAGCAAAAACAAGCTGCTGGAGGAACTCAGCGAGTCAGGCAGCATCTATGGAGGTAAATAGACAAATGATGCTCCAGGTCGAGCCAAAATGTGTCCCATCCATTTACCTCCAAAGATGCTGTGTGACCTGCTGAGTTATTGAAGCAGTTTGTTTTTTGGTCAACACGGAGTGAGACAAGACAGCTCGGACTCTGATCAGGTCCTCAACCCTGAGGCAGTAATGGTAAAAAAGAACGGTGCCAGTGGATCTCGATGGACCAGACCCAGGCGTGATACACAGGAACCCGGCATGGAGGGGGAAGCGATTCTCACACTGGTTTGCAACAAGATTCATTTTTAAAAACATCACAGGGAGGTAAGAATGTGGAGAAAAGACCACATATGTCTAACTGCTAAAGGGTAAGTATGCAAAGCTCTGTAGATGGCACCTATATCTGGGACAAAGCCCCATACTCCAAACCCCTGCTTCTGATTAGTGGCACTCCCAACATTACCGCAGAGTGCAGAATTTGCACCTTAAGGTTAGTTTGCTTCATCAGTCCAATACCCAGCTGGGCTGACCCAGTCGTGGCAAAGTCTCTTCACTGGAATCTCTCGCTGACTGGTTCACTTTCAATGATCATTCAACTGATCGCTGCTTAGAACAGGTATAAAATAACTGCCTCAAAGGCAGATAGTTAGTCATCTGTTATCTGCAGATAACTAAAGTGCATACTGTAACAGTTTGTGGAGACATCGTTAACATGGTATGGAAAAGTCGATTAAGATGAACACTGCAAATCTGTACACTTTACACAAATTATCCTCTATATTTCAAATTTGAGCTGGGACCAGCACTTTCAGGTATAAAGTAACTCTCTCAGCTTTCCAGTTCTTTCTCAAATCTGCTGGTCACACAGAGTTGGTTGGACGTCCCGAGGTGTGGGTCTTATCACCAATTGGATGTTCCCTAAAATAAATCAAAATACAAATAAATAAGTCTAAAAATAGATTTTTTTTCTCATGGAAAATAAAGAGGGTGCTTATTCACAAACCTAGGGAGATAGCTCGACAAAATAATACTTCCTTTCATGAATAAAGCAGAGGTCCTAGACATGAATCCTGGACCATTCCATAGAGCAATAAAGTCAGAGTGCAATACAGCATGGAAATAGGAAGGGTTCCAACCCGAAACGTTACCCATTCCTTTTCTCCCGAGATGCTGCCTGCCCCGCTGAGTTACCCCAGCACTTTGTGTGCATCTTCGGCATCTGAAGCTCCTTCCTACACATGGAATTAGGTCCTTCGGCCCAATTCGTCCATGCCAACCATGGTGCCTCACCGAGCTAGTTGCACACCTGCATCTGCCCAATATCTCTCCAAACCTTTCCTCTATAAGTACCTGTCCAAGTGTCTTTTAAATGTTGTAATTGTATCCACCTCAGACACTTCCTCTGGCAGCTCTTTCCATGTACCAACCTTCTCAAACAATTGCCCCCCCAGCTCCCATTTAAATCTTTCTCTTCTCACCTTAAACCTACGTGCTCTCGCTTTAGACTTTGCCACCTTGTGAAAAAGACTGTGACCGCTCACCATCTTTTGAGGAAGAGAGTTATAAAGACAGCCTATGTCTGGAGAACGACTAACTGGCCAAACAGTGGGCGGGATCATTATAATTTACGACATGGAACAGGCCATTCAGCCCATCGCCCTGGTGCTGGTGTTCACGTTCCACACAAACCCCCTCCTGCCAATCTTCATCTCACACCATTAGTAAGAGAACAATACTTCAACCTATCCCACTTGGGGCATTTCTAAGAGGATGGGTATTGGAGAAAGTAAAAAAAATTAATAAAGTATGACACTTACTGGCTGCCATACTTGGTCCTCTTGAACTTATTCCTCTTGTACTGTGCGTGCTCCAGCTCCAGGGTCTGGACAGCAGCAATGATCTGCTTCAGGACTTTATATGTCTCTTGGGGATCATCGATGATAAAGGTTGAATACTCCTCCTGCTCTGGCCCGTCATACACAGACTTGCTACCACAAGCCTCTGGGAACAAGAGTGAAACGGAGCCGATTATTTTGAGTTTAGTTTAGTTTAAATACACATCGCTGAAACAAGCCCAGTTCAGTTCAGTTTATTGTCACGTGTACCAAGTTACAGTAAAAAGCTTTTGTTGCATGCTAACCAGTCAGCAGAAAGACAATACATGATTACAATCGATCCATTTACAGTGTATAGATGCATGATAAGGGAATAACGTTCCTTCGTCACCGACCAGCGACCCCCGTTACACTTGCACACACTACATTCTCACCCGGGGAAAACCCACGTGGTCACGGGGAGGATGTACAAACTCCAAAAGACAGCACCCGTAGTGGGGATCAAACTGGGTCTCTGGCTCTGTAAGTCAGCAACTCTACCACTGCACCACCATGCCTCCCACACTTTTACAACGTACGTTTATGTAGATTAATACATTTAGCACAAAAAATATCCCACCGTGTAATACAAGAGAGAAAATGTTGAAAGTGAGAGGTTTTGTTGTGGAGAGTTGTAGAAGGCTTGAGAGGGAATCCTTGAACCCAGGGACAATACCAATCCTCAGGTAAAGAGAAAGCCCCGCTGGAGGGCTTTAACATTATGGAAAGGTTGGAGAGGATAAACAAGGCCAAAGTCACTCTAAAGCATAGGAAACAGGGACGACGACTGGCCAGAAATGGAGCAGACCGGAGATAAAACTCAAAATAGAAAGTAAACTGACAAGCTCTTACAGAGCAAGCTCCTACACGAGAACGGACCTTCGCAGACCAATAAAGCTTAGCTTCGATTTGCGGTTGGGCTGAGTTAGCTGATGAGTACTAATTGGAGCTCAGCCACAAGAGGGAGAAGACAAGATGTACTGCTGATAGTCACCGTGGAGGTTCACATTTGGAGCAGGACGGCACCACTATCAGCGTGCCACTGCACAGCAACTCAGCCTCAAGCTGAACTCTGTATTTAGCATAACGTTACATGCTATGTAAGTACAGAAACAGGCCATTCAGCCCCTCTACTCCATGACGATGTTTCTGCTTCACACCAGTCCCCTCCCAGCCATCTGCTCCTACTTCACTCTCCCTTGCCTCCCCTTAAGCCCATCTCTCCAGTTCCTGGTTGGAGTGAGTTTATAATTTCGCCATTTTCTGAATTCCTGACTAGATCTATTGGTGACTCCTGACAGGAAAGGACACTAGTTCCACAAAAGGAAATTTCACTGTTAAGTGAAAGCATTAACCTTTCGAAAATGTTAAAGTAGTCCATGAGGTTCCCACACTCTTGTGTTTTCCAGGGGATGGATGCCAGCCTGTTCAATCTTCCTAACAGGTACAAACTCTCGCCACTGGTATTATCCTTGTAAACCTTTTCATAATTTCTGGATCAGAACTGTTTGCAATACTCCACGCATTGCCTTGGTATGTACTACTGATTTATTCAAATCATTCATTGATTGAGAATTAGTAATTTATTAACCTTTAATCATTCTGTGGTTGTGATTTACTGTGTGACATCAAGGATTTACTTTGGAACATCTCGATGGCAATTCAATTGTTAATCACTTTCTGAGCACCACTTAGAGATTCAGCATCTGACAAGCAGGTCTGTCAAGTACCGAGATTAATAACCTCGAGACTCAGTTTAATCCAGTGAATTCTAGGCCCACCAGTTTAGTTTAGTTTAGAGATACAGTGTGGAAACACGCCCTTCGGCCCACCGAGTCCGCGTCGACCAGCAATCCCTGTACACTAGCACTATCCTACACACACAAGGGACAATTTACAATTTTTACCAAAGCCAAATTAACCTACAAACCTTTATGTCTTTGGAATGTGGGAAGAAACTGGAGAATCTGGGGAAAACCCAGGCAGTCACGGGGAGAACGTACTAACTCCATACAGACAGCACCCGTAGTCAGGATCGACACCAGGTCTCTGGCACTGTAAGGCAGCAACTCTACTGCTTTGCCACTGGGATGCCCCCATACTCCACTTATCACTCTAAAAAAATGGAAATATGAAATCTTCATCACTGGGACCAGGAGCTGTTGGATTATAGTACAGTCCCAGCACACCCTTGCTGTCCTCACCCAGCCTGTGACCACCCTCCTCCGCCATCACACCACCTCCTTACCCCGCACCAATGTGGCTGACTCTCAAATTATCTTTCAGACTAGTGTCCTTGCAGTAGTCTTTTCAGGCAGCAACTGCAACCTCCCAAGAATTCATGTATAAAACTCCCCACTCCTCAAACTACAAAATGGTTCTCCTCCAAGCACTTCCCACCAGCCTCCGTAGTCATAAAGTTGTCATCACTTTTTGCACCTCTCGCATCAGTGACAGAGGACACAGTTTTACGTAAGATTATCAGCATCTTTCACCTTGCATCTTCTCCAGCTTGGTCCTGTGAGTGTTGAAGAGGGAGTAAATGTGTTCCGTCTCGCGGTCACCGTCTACATCAAGCTGGATGTCTGCCGGAAGCCCACTGCACAGAACAGACAGACCACATGGGATTCAATACACCGTAATGGCCACCAGCCCAAACGGTAAAGCATTTAAAAACAGTGCGTGCAGGCCTTACCAAAGGCAGACAGCTAAACACACAGTGTTACTACAAAATACTTTAGTTTTAGTTTAGAGATATAGTGCGGAAACAGTCCCTTTGGCCGACCGAGTCCGTGCCGACCAGCGATTCCCGCACACTAACATTATCCGACAGACTAGGCACAATTTACAATTTTACCAAGTCAATTAGCCTACAAACCTGTAGGTCTTTGGAGTATGGGAGGAAACTGGAGCTCCCGGGGAAAACTCACGTAGGTCACCGGGAGAATGTACAAACTTCGTACAGACAAAACCTGTAGTCAGGATTGAACCTGGGTCTCTGGCACTGTAAAGCAGCAACTCAACCACTGCAAAGACTTGGCATTTCGCTCCCTCCACCACCAGTGCACAGTGGCCATCTTCTCCTTGTAGAGGGTGGTGAATCCCTGGAGTTCTATGTTCCAGCAGGCGGTGGAAGCCAGATCATTATAAATATTTGTTAAATTGAGGAATAACCGGGCTGGAGAAGTGGCACAGAAGAGGAGTTGACGCCAGCACAGGTCAGCTACAGTCATATTGAATGTGGTAGGTTTGTGGGGTCTGATGGCTGTCTTCTTGTTGTTACTTGCAGAGGTTTTCATTGGAGCAGTGATTGGTTTGGAGATTTGAAAGAGTGGTTTGACAAAGTGCACTGGTCATTGGGTTAGTAACTCGGGAGTATAAATTTGAAATAAAAACAGAAAGTGAAGGAAATACTCAGCAGGTCAGGCCGCATCTGTGGGAAGAGAAGCAGAGCTAATGTTTCAGGTCAAAGACCCTTCGTCAGAACCAGGAAGGAGACAAAAGAAGCTTGTTAGGCTCTAAGGAGAGTCGGGGGAGTGGTAATAGAAGGTTCTGGACCAGTGGAAATGTCATTCAACATCAACCCTTAAAGTCTCTTCATAGTCAGGGTCTCATATCAGTGATTTTTGTTTGAGCTTTCTCCCAGACCTTGACTTCTATTCTCGAGATAGAATCTAGATACATTAAAGATAGAGAGCTGTGTAGGAAGGAACTGTAGATGCTGATTTACACTGAAGATCGACACAAAATGCTAGAGTAACTCAGCTGGTCAGGTAGCATCTCAGGAGAAAAGAAGGGTTCTGGCACAAAATGTCACCTATTCCTTTTCTCCAGAGATGCTGCCTGACCCACTTAAATACTAACATTTTGTGTCTAATGAAAGAGAGCTCTTGTAGTGTAAAACAGAGCCTTCATGAATGAATGAATAAGTTTATTGGCCAAGTATGTGCATATACAAGGAATGTGCCTTGGTGCTCCGCTCACAAATGACAACACAAACATACAGTTTTAGCAATTAAGAATAAAGCATAAACATATCAAAACAATAAGGATACAACATTACGGTCTAAACATGTGGGTGAAAATAAACCAGATCGAAAGAGAGACTACAGACTTTGGTTATTGAGTAGAACTACTACTCGTGGGAAAAAAAGCTGTTTTTATGTCTGGCTTTGGCTGCTTTGACAGTCCGGAGTCGCCTTCCAGAAGCAAGTGCTTCAAAGAGTTTGTGGCCAGTGTGATAGGGGTCAGAGATGATCTCGCTTCCTGGCCCTTGCAGTGTACAGTTCGTCAATGGGGGGAAGGTTGCAGCCAACAACCTTCTCAGCTGTGCGAACGATCCGTTGCAGCCTCCGGATGTCGTGCTTGGTGGCCGAGCCAAACCAGACCGTGATGGAGAAGGTGATGACGGACTCAATGATAGCAGTATAGAATTGGACCATCATTGCCTGTGGCAGATTGTGTTTCCTCAGCTGCCGCAGGAAGTACATCCTCTGTTGGGCCTTTTTGACTGTGGAGTCCACAGTAATTTCCACAAAATTTCCTGATAAAGCAGAACCAGATGACCATGGGGATATGGAGTACATTTGAAATCACCTATATATACAAAGGACCTTGTTAGGAGAACATTTTCTGTATTTAGAGGGGTTAGGATGTTAAGAGTTCAATCAGCATCAGTAAGAGAAGAATTGTTTGGTGTTTCGGAAGGAATGGAAGAAGGGTCACGATCGGAAACGTCACCTATTCCTTTTCTCCAGAGATGCTGCCTGCCTGCTGAGTTACACTAGCATTTTGTGTCTATCTTAATTATTTAGTGTAGTGTAGTTTAGTTTAGTTTATTATTATCACGTGTACTGAGGTCAAAGAAAAGACTATGCATGATTACAATCAAGCCGTCTAGAGTGTACAGATACCGGATAAAGGGTACAGCATTTGCTGATGAAATAAAGATTTAAACGAGTGGTGTGATTGTAATGGATGACAGCAGCTCCTCTTCTGGGACCAGCACACAAAGAGTCTTCTGGCTCCAGCGCCATATTTCAAAAATGTAAACTTAGAAAGGTCTTAATGTGTGGGTGAGTGGGACTCTGTGCTTGTACAGACAGGTAGAGGGTCCGTTCATCTTACCCTGTGCAGGGGGCACACCCAGGGACACAGTCCGCACTGGCCTTGCAGCACAGCCAGTGCCCGTTGAGATAGGCCGATGGGTGGTACATGGTCAGCCGCTTCTGGTTGCACTGACTAACTTTGGTCAGGATGTCCACCCAGTCTTTAGCCTCCACACAGTTGTTGGCCTGGATGTACAGCGCTCTCTCGGGCTGAATGACTTGAAACATCTGATTTGACACAAGGACAAGATTCAATTAGTTCAGAAGCTGTATTAACCCTTAAATTCTCCTATTTTCTGCAATTTGGATGGAGGATTGGACAATGTCAAATCCCTCTATAATCTATCCCTCCCCATCTCCAGCCCTCCATATCCTACCCCTTCCTACCTCCAGTCATCTATAGCTACCCCCTAACCCTTTACAACCATCTCTCTTTACGTCTCCAGCCCGCTAGTACCTGCCCCAACGTATCTCTCCAGCCCCCCATTAGTTGTCTCTTGAGCATCCTAGATTTTAATCCCCCTGTTCATGGCAGCCGTACTTTCAACTCCCTATACCCCCTCACAGAATCTACATGTCCCTCTCCCCTTTAAGACTCTCCTTAAACATATCTCTTTGACCAAGTTTCTAGTCACCAGCTCAACTGCTCTTTCTGTGGTTCAGATTTTGTCTAGCGAGTGTCCTATGAAGCATGGCAGGACATTACAGGCACCATGTCAATGTGCTTATTGTGGCAGTATGCAATCTTCACACATCCAATCCAACCGAAGACCGTTTCTACACAGTCTGAGCCCCAGCGTTAAACATTTCAGTGAAAATTTCCAAAATCTTCCATCTTTACATCGATGCACACAATCTAACATTCTACTCACATTTTTCATTTTGAATGATTCTTCCTCCAGTTTCTCAACTGCAAGAATATTTTCAATTGGAATATTATACAGTGGGTGGTCACCTAAAAACATCAGGAAAAGAGCTCATTAAAAAAACAGTTCCTTCCAGAGTGGGAACCTGTCTGAAGCTTTCTGGCCAAGTTCATTATCTAAATCATCAACCCACTGAACAAACCCACCCAGATAGTACACAAAAACAGGCCCCACATTGTCTCTGCCTCATGCAGGAGGACTTGAACACAAGAGTAAAGGCATCTAATTGCAATTATATTGGGCCCAGATGAGACTACGCCTTAAATACTATGTCGATCAGGAAGGATATACTTGCACTGGAGAAAGTGCAGCAAAGGCTCATCAGACTGATCCTGGGATTTCATTGCCAGGGCTGAGAAGGCCAAGGCATTGAGAATGTTTAAAGCGGAGATTGATAGGTTCTTTATTAGTAAGGGTATCAAAAGTTACAGGTAGAAGACAGGAGAATGGGGTTGAAATATAGATCAGCCATGATGGAATAGCAGAGTAGACACAAAATGCCAAATGGCCAAATTCTGCTTCTATGTCTTATGGAATTCCAGACGGGATTCACTGGAGACTGCTTGATGTTGATGGTCCCTCCTTTTGGGCTCTGCTGATAAGTGGAATCTTACTGAACCTTCACTCTCAACAGGAATTCAAGAGGCAGAGAAGGGACAGCAAACTGTGACAGTGGGATGATGGTGGTAGAAATAACGTCATCAAGATGGACAGGGGTGAGGACAATGCGAGGGAATCTATGTGTTCTTGAGGCTGCCTCATGCTAGCCCCTTCTCACCCCTCTCCATTTCCTCAACGCCATCTCCTTCTATCCCCTATTCCTTCTTCTGTTTATCATGCTTTAAATCCATCTTCATCTCTGTTTGTGGGAGTGAGTTCCATTCTTCCTGCTCCCTGGGGAAAGATGTACAACCACTATGTTCTTCCAAGGTATCTGACTGATCTAATGCAGCAGTTGCTGAGAGGAAAGTCACAGTTTACACCAAAGATTTTTTAATGCTTTTGCTCCCACATGCTCCCTCCTGTGATACTTAAAACTCCATGGACCCCATGGCAAGATCTTGCTCCCAACATATGTTCGTGTGTGCTGGCCTCGGGAAGGCAACTGAGACCTGGAGCTTGGGAAGAATAATCAGGGAACATAAAGCCAGTGAGGATCCAGGCCCCAGAGGAACACTGCTCCTGTACTAGAAGAGCTGTGAGCCACTTCACCTTTGTGCTTGTGATAGGTGAAGTCATGGTTGCTCAAGCGAAACCACCTCTTCTTAAAATTCTTGATGCCAAAGCGTTTTCTTCCTTGTGCCCGCTTGATCATGAACCTAAATGGAAGTCCAAAAACATCATTTGGAAAGGTTAGTAAATTAAGTCTTTACCAGGTAATCAATGTACAGGAGCCTAAAAACTGTAAAGTCCAAGTTCAGGAGCTGCATCTTCCCTACAACCATCAGGCTCTTGAAAACCACGAACTCCAACTAAACTAAAAATAGCCTTGGTTGGACTAGGGACTTTGGGCTTTGTATTGTTTCACATTTCATTCATTTTTTTATTTATTGAACTTTTTTAATGTTTGTTTATTATATTATCTATCGAGCACTGTGTTTACGAACCTACTGTTCTGCTGCAAGTAAGAATTTCATTGTTCTGTTTTGGGACATATGACAATAAAATACTCTTGACTCTTGGTCGAGCGAAGGGATGTTACAAGGGATTGAAAGCTGTGGAGAGACACGTTACTACGTGAGCACGATATCCAGAGCCGTATCTCCCCGAGGACTGTCCAGTTGCCAATGTAAACCAAGAATCTGCACAGATAAACCAGGCCTTCGAGTGCCCCAGGTGTGCAGAGCAATTTATTTATTCTTCCTATTGTGCGCAGCTTAGTGATGCAAATAGCACTGCTGCCTCACAGCTCCAGACCCCCAGTTCAATCCTGACCTTGGACGTTGCCCGTGTAGTTTGCATATCCTCCCTCCGACCATATGGGTTTCCTCCGGGTTCCACCTGCATCCCAACGATGTGGGAACGAAGGTTAATTTGCTGCTGGAAATTGCCCCTTGGTGTGTACATGACTGGTAGAATCTGGGAGAGTTGATGGGAAAGTGGAAAGAATGTGGACAGGTACATGGATAGGAAAGGGTTAGAGGGATTTATGCCAAACGCATGCAAGTGGGACTAGTGTAGATGGAGCTTCTTGGTTGGTACGAGCAAGTTTGATCGAAGGGCCTGTTTCCATGACTATGTGGAAAGAACAAAAAAATGGGTTACCAAAAATGGCTATTTGAAGGTCAGCGTGGACTTGTTGGGCTGATGTGCCTGTTTCCGTGTTGTAGCTCTCTATGACTCTTTAACTACTGAACTGGCAATCCCGTTCCCTTGATTAAACATGTAACAAACATGCAAATCCTCTGACCCTGGCTGAAATAAAGAAACTGTACTTAGTTAAGTGATCAAGACCCAATGGGCTTATGGCCAAATCCCATCTGGTTCACTGTGGTGTGGAGGACACAGCTGCTCGTGAGAGGAGTTGGGAAGGCAGAGTTCCAGACATCTGATGATACAGAGAATGATGGCTAAAGAAGGGTTGATACTCTGAGTAGCCTTTGTTCCTGGACTGGATAAACCAACCAGATCACCATGACGTATTCGTTTTATAGTCTGCTTTGACGGTAAATTGTTGCACCATACATGGCCTTGGTTATTTTAGTTTATTTAATTTCTCTACAAAAACACCCAGAACTTGGCAGTGTTATCCTCTAAACTCTTGACTTTGCCAAGAATTATATCTAATCCCAGACTTGCAAAGATTGCCCACTCATCTCTAACACTGGACCTTTCCATCTGACCCCTGTTAAATATTAACTGTTTTCTCTGCAAAAAAGCAAGCTCCTGACCAAAGAATGTGAATCTCTGATTTCAGATGTTAGCAACAAATCTGGGAGCGTGCTTAGTGCCCACATTGACGAAAGGAGAAGTCAGAGAAATGGGAATGGATGCTGAAGATATTCAGCTTCAGAACTCATATTCCTGCAACTCTCAGCTCCTCACTGCACTGCAAGTGACAGTGAGTGTGGAGGATGGATTCATAAAGGTTCAAAATTATAAAAGGGGCTTGGACAGTAAATAAAAAGCTGCAGTTACAGGAGGATTGCCGACCAAGGGATGCAGAGTTAAGGAGACTAACAACAGAACTGGTGGAAAGTGAAAGGAACCAAGTACATCGCGGTTTATTGTTGCGATCGGGAATGCACTGCCTGAAAGGGTAAAGGTGAAATATACTCAAGAGGAACTTTCAAAGATTCAAAATAAAGAGGAAAATCACAGAACTGAGGAAAATGCATGGGAGTGGAACAAATCCAACATAATGAATCAACTGCCAGCACTAACACGATGGATCAACTGCAAGATTAATCTGATCTTAGTGGGGATTCAGTGTCAAAAACTAACAGCGAGATTTTCTTTCTTCATGGAGAGTTTAGAATGCGGGAGGCACACTTAATGCAATTGTTTCGGGTGGACAAAGGGTGGACACCAGAACTCCTGCTGCATAATATGTTGCAGCCCACTGAGAGCGAGTTCTGTACATAATGGTGGATGGTATGCAACAGCATGAATTCTGCTGAATGTCTGAGTTTCTATGACTCACTGGATTTAGGGAGAATTGGAATACAGCTGAAATAATAAAATAATAAAAAAGTTGGTCTTGTGAAAGAAGTTGGATTGTTGTAAAAATTCACCTAGTTTATTGATCTCCTCCTCAGCTTAGGCTAGTATACGAGTGCGGTCCCACAGTAATGTAGTTAACTCTTGCCCTGTGAACCGGCTAAGCAAGCCCCTCCACTATCCTGGGTGTCCTTGTAATCAGTCACTGAAAGTAAGCATGCAGGTTCAGCAAGCAGTGAAAAAAGCTAATGGCATGTTGGCCTTCATTGCGAGAGAATTTGAGTTTAGGAGCAAGGAGGTCCTACTGCAGTTGTACAGGGCCCTGGTGAGACCGCACCTGGAATATTGTGTGCAGATTTGGTCTCTAATTTGAGGAAGGACATTATTGCTATTGAGGGAGTGAAGCGTAGGTTCGCCAGGTTAATTCCCAGGATGGCGGGACTGGCACATGATGAAAGAATGGGTCGACTGGGCTTGTATTCACTGGAATTTAGAAGAATGAGAGGGGATCTTATAGAAACATGTAAAATTCTTAAAGGATTGGACAGGCTAGATGCAGGGAAAATGTTCCCGATTTTGGGGGAGTCCAGAACCAGGGGTCACAGTTTCAGAATAAGGGGTAGGCCATTTAGGACTGAGATAAGGAAAACCTTTTTCACCCCGAGAGTTGTTAATCTGTGGAATTCTCTGCCACAGAAGGCATTGGAGGCCAATTCACTGGATGTTTTCAAGAGAGGGTTAGTTTTAGCTCTTCGGGCTAAAGGAATCAAGGGATATGGGGAGAAAGCAGGAACAGGGTACTGATTTTGGATGATCAGCCATGATCATATTGAATGGCGGTGCTGGCTTGAAAGGCCGAATGGCCTACTCCTGCACCTATTTTCTATGTGTAGAAGAAAAATTTAAAATCTTCATTTACTTAATTTTGATTGGAATTAAACAAGGTAACGAAAGGGTGTGCGGATGTGGCGATTGGCATCTCTTGTTGACCAGGTGCAGAAGAAGATCATGGGAATTTGATTAAAACAAGTTTCAGATGCATTATCTCTTGTTTGGGAATGCATAGCATGGTGAATTAAAGCACAACAAATTAGGACATAGATAAGGTAGCCTGTTTCTCAGTGGAAAGTTATTGAATGCTGGATCACAATAGTTAACCCAGTAATGTCGGTAACTATTGTGATCAAGAACACAACAGCAAAAGCTGGGTAGACCACCCATGCCCCCTAACACTAGTAGCGCAGAAATGTTGCAGGAATTCCTGCAACATTTCTGCGCTACTAGTGTTAGGGGCTCATGATTGGCTCGGAGAGGGGGCAGTGGTTGAAAGATGAGATAGAATACTGTCAAGATGCCCTTGTATTATGTTTGACATCTGTTGTTAAATATGATTAACAGAAACAAAAAGTGTATTATGAGTAATGAAATAATTAATACCCATGTGGTAGATAGTAATAACAGGAAAACATATAGCCAAGGACGAAGTATATTTTCGTATAGTTGTATCTAACAACAAAAAAAAGTTGCTTACTGCACCGTATAACTGTCGGCTAATTCTGTTGCAAAGACAGAGAACCGGTGAGCAGTTAACTGCCGCCATCTCCCAACGATATCATGCAATAAAGCCTCTTGAAGCAAACCTCGAAGTCTCTGTTTTTCCTTTAATTTTCCTCTGTCAATTTCCTCAACATTATGTTCCTATGTTTCTATCGAGTAGTTAGGTCACCAGCATCAGTTTAATTTATTTTATTTTAGAGATACAGCGCGGAAATAGGCCCTTCAGCCCACCAGAGATCCCCGCACACTTATACTATCACACTAGAGCCAATTTACAGTCTGAAGAAAGGTCTCGACCCGAAACGTCACCCATTCCTTCTCTCCAGAGATGTTGCCTGTCCTGCTGAGTTACTCCAGCATTTTGTGTCTACCTTTGATTTAAACCAGCATCTGCAGTTCTTTCCTACACAGAGACAATTATACTAAGCCAATTAACCTACAAACCTGTACATCTTTGGAGTGTGGGAAGAAACCGGAGCACCCGGAGAAAACCCACGCAGGTCAGACGGTACAGACAGGATGGAATCCGGGTTTCTGGAGCTGTAAGGCAACAACTCTACCGCTACTGTGCCGTCCATTCTCCTCTAAGGAATGGCAACAAACATTGGCCTTGGAATGTAGGTCACATCATGAGGGAGATGCAGGGTTTTCTGTGCAAAGGTTACTCATAAAGAGTCTCATTTGAGTTGGTCTGGAAAAAAAATGTATTTACCACAGAGAACAATGAGGTTTAGGAACTCACCCTTCCTTTAACACGATTGGCTGCTCAATGCTCCTGTGGTCCTTTCTTCCGGAGGAGGAGATTAAATCTAGGAACTTCATACAGATCACAAACGCAGTGTTAAAGGGGGCACATCTGGATGTACAATCTGCCAACAAACTCCCTTATGCGACTGTCTGTGTGACAGAGGAGTTGTGACCCTGGGAAAATCCAGAGATCGGTCCCCACACAATTACGCAATTTGACATTTCCTTCATTTAAGAGTATTTCTGTCAAAAAAAAACTTAAAAACAATCTATTTTCCAAGATCAGGGTAAGTTTACTGATGTTGGCTCATTAGCAGTGCTTTTACTGATTGAGAATTTTTCTATTTGCAACATCTCAAAGGGAGTCTTTGGGATCCCGATAAAAATCTAAACAATAGTGGTAAAAAAATCGTCGGCTGCTCAGGCACCCAATCCAAACCAGCTCCAACAGACTCTAACCCTAACGTCACCCCAATAAAATGCCAAAATAATTCCAATTCAACCCCAACTAAATTCTCCCACCACCACAAAAGAATATACCACCCAACCCCCACCCCAAATAGAACTCCAACCATGACCCATCCCAACAGATCCCAGATTTCATAATTCCCACATCCCCACACAGTCCCAACACCCAGAGAAACCCAGCCCTATCTCCATGTCCACAGCACTCCAACCCAATCCCCACCTCGTTAGGATGCCAAACCCAACTCTACCTCCTCAAGACTCCATCCAGCAAAGTGGGTGGCAGTCAGGAGAGCATAGTGGCGTACAGGGCAGCACAGTGGTGCAGCTGGTAGAACTGCTGCCTCACAGCCCCAGAGACCCGGGTTCGATCCTGACCATACATTCGGCCTTGTATGTGTGGAGTTTGCAAGTTCTCCCTGCGACCGTGTGGGTTTCCTCCGGGTGCTCTGGTTTCTTCCCACATCCCAAAGATGTGTGGGTTTGTAGTGTGAATGGGTGATGGATGGTCTGCATGGACTCAGTGGGCAGAAGAGCCCTTTTCCCAAGCTGAAACTCTAATCTAGCCCGAAACTCCACCTCAATGGAATCCCATATTCAAACACAACCCCAAATCAATCTACTTCTAATCAGAGAGAACATCACTAAAACTAAAATTGGCTGCAGGCAGGTCAAAAGGTCCCTTCCATTTAATCATATGGAAGGTCACATGGATGTAACTAAAATTGCATTTCTAGCGTGTTTTTCACAATCTCAGGACACCACAGGTGCCAATGAGATTGTTTGATGTGTCAACATTGCCATAATGCCACCACTTCCACATGGCAAGATAAATGTAACCTGGCCTCGATTAACTGATAGATAAATATTGGCCAGGACATTAAGGTTACGTTTCACGGGCAACACGGAATATGATGTATAAGCTTTTGAATCTTCAAGATGGATGTTTTTCAGAACAACTATAACCAAGGCATCCACATCAATAAAAATATACTTACATTTCTTACAGCATCTGTGTATTTCTTATCATTAAAGTGCTCGTAGAAAGTGGCCATGTAGGATTCCTTAAAACTTGCCTGCAGATAAAATTTAAAAACATGTTACTCTTCAAGTGGGTAAGCAAGGAGATATCAGTGAGGTATTTATTGGCATTCCATTGTTAATCGCTAAACCGGGGGCTGCGAAATTCCATAATGACATTGCTCAACAACAGAATTAGAGGCTTTTTGTTCACTCAGGGGATGTGGGAGTTACTGTCAGGGAGTGGCTGACACTCATAGCTCACCCCTAAACTGAGTCTGAAGAAGGGTCTCGACCTGAAACGTCACCATTCCTTCTATCCAGAGATGCTGCCTGTCCTGCTGAGTTACTCCAGCATTTTGTGTCTATCTTCGGTTTAAACCAGCATCTGCACTTCCTTCCACCTGATTTGTTCATTTCACAAGGTGGTGAATCAGATTCAGAGCCAGTTTCTTCCCAGCTGTGGTCAGGCAACTGAACGGTCCTCTCATGAGCTAGAGTGCAGTCCTGACCTCCCATCTAACTCATTGGAGACCTTCGAACTATCTTTAATCGGACGTTATCTTGCACTAAATGTTGTACCCTTTATCCTTTATCTGTGCACTACACACAGCTCGGTTGTAATCATATATCGTCTTTTCTTTGACCGGATAGCACATGTGTACCTTGGTACACATGACAATAATAATCTAAAATAACTAAAGAATCAACACATTGTTGGGGGTCTGGAGTCACATGTAGACCAGGTTTCAGTCTGAAGAAGGGTCTCGACATGAAACGTCACCCATTCCTTCTCTCCTGAGATGTTGCCTGACCCGCTGAGTTACTCCAGCTTATTGTGATACCTTCAATTTGTACCAGCATCTGCAGTTAATTTCCTACACTGTACACCAGAATGGTCAGGATGATTTGTACCAGAATGGGTTGACTTCCTACCCTGAGGGACAGTGGTGAACATTTTGCTTTTGTGACAAACAAATAGTTTCAGGTTGAGCTTATCTGCTAATGGATTTTTATTCCAGACCTATTTAATAAATCAAATTTATTTCTGAGATTTAAACACTGGGTCACTGGTCGAGGGCTCATGATTACAAGTCCAGTAACAGTGACATTATGGAACCTAACAGTCCACCTTATTTATTTATTCACAAAATGCTGGAGTAACTCAGCAGGTCAGGCAGCATCTCGGGAGAGAAGGAATGGGTGACGTTTCGGGTCAAGACCCTTCTTCAGACTGATGTCAGGGGGGCGGGACAAAGGAAGGATAAGGGTGGAGACAGGAAGATAGATGGAGATATGGGAAGGAGGAGGGGTAGGGAGGGACAGAGGAGCTATCTGAAGTTGGAGAAGTCGACGTTCATACCACCGGGCTGCAAACTGCCCAGGCGAAATATGAGGTGCTGCTCCTCCAATTTCCGGCGGGCCTCACTATGGCACTGGAGGAGGCCCATGACAGAGAGGTCAGACTGGGAATGGGAGGGGGAGTTAAAGTGCTGGGCCACCGGGAGATCAGTTTTGTTAATGCGGGCCGAGCGCAGGTGTTCAGCGAAGCGATCGCCGAGCCTGCGCTTGGTTTCGCCGATATAAATAAGTTGACATCTAGAGCAGCGGATGCAATAGATGAGGTTGGAGGAGGTGCAGGTGAACCTCTGTCTCACCTGGAAAGACTGTTTGGGTCCTTTGATGGAGTTGAGGGGGGAGGTAAAGGGACAGGTGTTGCATCTCGTGCGGTTGCAGGGGAAAGTGCCCGGGGTTGGGGTGGTTTGGGTAGGAAGGGACGAGTGGACCAGGGAGTTACGGAGGGAACGGTCTCTGCGGAAGGCAGAGAGGGGAGAGGATGGGAAGATATGGCCAGTGGTGGGGTCCCGTTGTAGGTGACGGAAATGTTGGTGAATGATATGTTAGATCCGCTGGCTGGTGGGGTGGAAGGTGAGAACGAGGGGGATCCTGTCCTTGTTGCGAGTGGGGGGAGGGGGAGCAAGAGCAGAGCTGCGGGATGTAGAAGAGACCCTAGTGAGAGCCTCATCTATAATGGAGGAGGGGAAGCCCCGTTTTCTGAAGAACGAGGACATCTCGGAAGCCCTAGTGTGAAACACCTCATCCCGGGCGCAGATGCGGCGTAGACGGAGGAATTGGGAGTAGGGGATAGACTTTTTGCAGGGGACTGGGTGGGAAGAAGTGTAGTCCAGATAGCTGTGCGAGTCGGTGGGTTTGTAGTAAATGTCCGTCACTAGTCTGTCTCCTGTGATGGAGATGGTGAGGTCCAGAAACGGGAGGGAGATGTCAGAGATAGTCCAGGTATATTTAAGGGCAGGATGGAAATTGGAGGTGAAGTGTATGAAGTCAGTGAGTTCTGCATGGGTGCAAGAGGTAGCACCAATGCAGTCATCGATGTAGCGGAGGTAGAGTTCGGGGATGGGGCCAGTGTACGTCTGGAACAGGGATTGTTCGACGTACCCGACAAAGAGGCAGGCGTAGCTAGGGCCCATGCGAGTGCCCATAGCTACGCCTCTGGTTTGGAGGAAGTGGGAGGAGTCAAAGGAGAAGTTGTTGAGGGTAAGAACCAGCTCTGCTAGGCGGAGGAGAGTGTTGGTCGATGGGGATTGGCTGGTTCTATGGTCGAGGAAGAAACGGAGGGCTTCGAGACCATCCTTGTGGGGGATGGAAGTGTAGAGTGACTGGACATCCATGGTGAAGATGAGGGAGTGGGGGCCTGGGAACCGGAAGTTATCCAGGAGATGGAGAGCATGTGAGGTGTCTTGGACGTAGGTGGGGAGGGATTTAACCAGGGGGGATAGGATGGAGTCGAGGTAGGTAGAGATAAGTTCGGTGGGGCATGAGCAGGCAGAGACAATGGGTCTGCCGGGACAGTTGTGTTTGTGGAATTTGGGTAGGAGGTAGAATCGGGCCGTGCGGGGCTGGGGAACTATGAGATTGGAGGCACTGGGGGGTAGATCGCCGGAGATGATGAGGTCAGTGATGGTGCTGCTGATAATGGTCTGGTGTTTATCGGTGGGGTCATGGTCCAGGGATAGGTAGGAAGAGGTGTCTGATAGTTGTCGTCTGGCCTCGGTCCGGTAGAGGTCAGCACGCCAGACTACCACAGCCCCTCCCTTGTCAGCGGGTTTAATGATTAAGTCCGGGTTGTTGCGGAGTGAGTGGAGGGCTGCACGTTCAGGAGGGGAGAGGTTGGAGTTAGTCAGGGGAGTGGAGAATTTGCTGTACAAAGGTACACATCACACATAATATTGTGGGCTGATTTCAGCAGCGTTTGAAAGTTGAGCGGCATGAACTAGCTTTTCTAATTAATTCACTAAACTGATTACCAAGGGTGATGTATTACTAGCAGATTACTAATCATGTTTTTAACATTTACCAAATATTGTAAAATGAGATCTTTTATGATCAAACTGAGGGACGTGGCAGAGAAATCTGAGTTGCACGCATGTCGAGAGTTTACATGCTTTGTTCCAGATTCAGAGGCAGATCATTGCAGGGAATCAAAAAGCCTTTGCACATACCATAAGCAAATGTTGGCAGCAGGATCACAGAATTCCTTAAATCTACTCCTCAGTGGGTGCTTGAGAACATTTCAAACAATCATAACAAATTATGAAGCATGTCAGAAGAAATTGTGTAAGCCCCCATTTCCCAGAAGGAAGAATGGACTGACAGATCTTTTTAGTTTGTTTTATGATACAGCTTGGAAATTGGCCCTTCAGCCCATCGTCCATGCCAATCATTGATCAGCCCGTTCAAATTGAATCTATGTTAATCCACTTTTGCATCGATTGTTTATGTATTAGGGGCAATTTACAGAGGCCAATTAGCCTACAAACCTGCACGTCTTTGGGATATGAAAGAAAATCGGAGCACCCGGAGGAAACTCATGCAGTTACGAGAAGAATGTTCAAACTTCACACAGAGAGCACCCAAGGTCAAGATCGAACCCAGGTCTCTGCCACTATGGGGCAGCAGTTCTACCGCTATGGGCCACTGTGCCACCCATAGTTCTGTGGTTCCATCCTTCTGTTGTTGTTCACTCTCAAGGCATCAGCTGTTGCTAGCAAAGCTAGGGTTAAATGCCCATTGCTGAGAAAATAGCATTGAATCACCTTCTTCCTGAATTATTGCACTCTATATGTGGAAGGTGGTCCCACAATTGTGAGCGTTTTGCTCTACCATGTCAGCAGGCAGTTCAGATTTGTTTATTGTCAAATGGGATGAAATTCCTTGTTCACATGAAGGTCACAGAGTAAATAGTGTACGTGGTAATGATAGATACAACAAAATAATACCACGCCAAATGCAAAACAGCAAAATATGTAACAATTGTAATACAATCTGAAGTAGTACAAAAAAACTTAAGTGCAATTACAGAATAACCAAATGAGGTAAAGTTAAGAGTAAGAGCACATGGTGATATCTCCGGGAAGGGGGTGGGGAAGCAGCTGTTCTGAAGTCTGAATATCCGAGCTTTTAAGGCCCTGCGCATTCTCCCAGTAGAGGAGATAAAAATGGAATGGCCGTTTCATGGACATTTGCTTTTTTTTGGCTTAAATAGCTATGGAGTGTTCAGCTCTGTTAAGGGTCTGTCCAAGTGTCTACACTCCCACCAAGCATAGTTAAAGCATGTAACATAGACACAAAATGCTGGAGTAACTCAGCAGGTTAGGCAGCATCTTTGAAGAAAAGGAATAGGTGATGTTTCGGGTAGAAACCCTTCGGCATACTTATTAAAGTCTGAAGAAGGGTTTTGACCTGAAATGTCACCTATTCCTTTTCTCCAGAGATGCTGCCTGACCCGCTGAATTACTTCAGCATTTTGTGTCTATCTTCAGTGTAAACCAGCATTTCCAGTTTCTTCCTACACAAAGTATAGATGGGAATGGTGAATTAGGACTACTGCATTGTTAAAACATTACATTCTCCATTAGAGTGTGGAATAAATGAATAAGAGGACTTACAGACTTGGATTTCGATAAGCTACCCAAGGTCTGGATGGTCTTGGATACCAGAGTCAGGGTCCGTGCTGTTAACGGGTCCTGAAGAGAAGAGATGATTACCAGATCCTGATCAACACATTCAAACGGCAGTAAGCTGGAAAAACAACCAGGTTCTATAAATGCAATGTTGGTGAGGAGAAACCAGGGAGCACGAGGGGAGATTCCATGTTTATTATTTTGTTATCTTCAGTTTCCCTCCCAATGTTTGTAATTTGAAATCTATTTCACATTGGAATAGTTGAATGCCAATACCTATCCAGTTTACTTTCATCGTGGCAATAGAATGATAATGTAGTCAGTACCCACTTGCAGTCATTAATGGCAGTTGAGGTCAGGTTGCATCTGTGTACTACGTTGCTTAGGCAATACCTCAATACCTGAAATATTATGTGCAGTTGTGGTCACCATATGAAAGTAAGTATGTGGAGGCTGTATGGAGGTGTAGAAGAGATTTACTAGGATGCTGTCTGGATAAGGACAGGTTGGACAAACTAGGATTGTTTTTTCTGGAGTGTTGGAGTCTAAGGAAAGATCTGATATAAGTTTATAAAATCATGAGAGACACCGGTGACGTGTGCTGTCGCAGTCTTTTTCCTAGGGTGGCATGTCAATAACTAGAGGGCATAGATTTAAGGTAAGAGGGAGAAGTTTAAAGGAGATATAGGAGGAAATTTATTTCTTTAAACATAGTATGTGCCAGGATTGTGCTTTCAGGAGGTAGCGGAAGCAGATACAATAGCAACATTTAAGAGGCAGGGATAGGGTAAATGGCTGTTTTGTGGATAATACACATGCGGTGGGCCAAAGGGCCTGTTTCTATGCTGCACTTCCCTGTAGAACTCCATCGTTCAGGATGACATTAAGATTTCCAGTTGCTTTTCTTTTTAATTTTCTAATGGATCCTGAAGAGAAGGGATGATTACCATTTTAGCCCGAGCCCTTTCCCACTCCATCTTCTCTTATTTCTTTTATTTATACATTTTTGGAATCTATGTTTTAGTCCCACACCTTGTCAGCACTTACACTGGGAAATGTGGGAAACATTGGCTACTCAATGCAGCACTGACAGCAATACCCAACAATTCCTTGAACTGCAGTGATATCAGGCAAGGAAATTCACTATGTTAACAAATCAGAATAGTTGTTTGAAATGTGGCTGACACTTTGCAAGCAACAAGACTCCATAAATGAGAAGAAGATAAATAACAGAGAGGTCAGAGGGAGTTTAAAGGAGATGTGCAGGGCAGGTTTTTCAACACAGCAATGGATGCCGGGAACACCTACCATGGGATGGTGGAGGAGGTAGATACGATAGTAGCATTTAAGAGGCTTTTAGGTAGGCACACGCATATGCCGGTAATGGAGGGATATGAATCACATGGAGGCAGAAGAGATTAGTTTAACGGCATCATGTTCGGCATACACATTGTGCGTTGAAAGGCCTATTCCTGTGCTAAATTGTTCAATATTCTAACAAATAATCTATTTTAATGATGGAGAATGAGTGATAAATATTAACCAGAATACTGGGAAAAACTCCCATGTTTAACAATGCCAGAGTTCATTTTTTATTGGTTCAATGTCTCATCTGAGAAAGAGCTGAAAGTGCAGTGACACACCTGAGTTATCCTCTGACAGTGCATGCTCCCTCAGTACTGCAATGGGAAGATTTACCTGGACTCTGGGGTCAGGAGTGAGAGAGGGACTCATGTGCTTCTGGTGGAATGCATTAGCAAGTATTAGTCAATGTCTTGGAATGTCTTGTATAGTTAATGATTTCCATAAGAGGGCAGAATAGAGTCAATTAGATGCTTATGCATGTAAGTGAGTCCTTATATTGAAGGACCCACACTGTAGGCAAACATGAACTTTGCTGGATTCCCAATATGATGTTCACATGTCCAGTTCTATTTGCTTGCCCTCCGTACTCTATAGAGCCAGGTTTTTGAGAAAGCATCCTGATCATTGCAACAGACTAGTTCCTGATGTTGTTTGTTCTGGGCAAAGTCCAAATGACGTACTTACTGGATGGTGAAGGTGGAGCTGGAAAAGGTTCGGTGAAAGAATAGCTGGCGCAAAGAATCGCAGGAAGATAAAACTGCTTACAGCTGTGTACCGAACATCTAGATCATCTAGAAAAACAGGGTTTCCAAATTACCATTGGATAGCTATACTTGGATTACAAAGATGCTTTAAAGTATAAGAACTGAACCTTAGGACCACTGTGTTTTATCAGTTAATGCTAAACCAGAACCACAAATGTCACAAAAGCAGCACAACAGCATTTTGCCTCTCTCAGTACATCCCAAAACTATTCCTCTCTGCACTTCTCCAATTCTGGGTTTTCCTGCATCTCTGATCTTAATAATTTTCAGCTACTAGAATTTCCTCCCCACGATTCTTCACCTCTCTGCCACATTCAAGTTGTGCCTGAAAACTTTCTTCTTTCAGCATGCCTTTGCTCAACTTTTCTAATATTTTCTGGATTTTGGGTCCCCAATGAAGCTGCCCCCGAAATACGAGTTCTTGAAGCTTTGTGGGGTTTTTTTTTAAGAGTAGTTACTATTATGCAGGCAAGTATAAAGCAAATAGCAAGCATGTCCAATGCTGGTAACAGGTGAATGATACATGTTGGCCAGGATATTGGATGAACTCTCTTCAAATAATGCTGATGTAACCAAATCTGCCCGGGCCTGACTGTACAGGTTTATGTCCATGCATAACAGTGAGTATTAAATAGCCTTCTATCCCTATAATTATATATAATTGTATACTATTCATGGGCCATTCAGCCCCTCAGTTCTACAGTAACACCTCTCATCGCTCTCCATTCTTTGATCCCGCTCTCCTTCGTGCGTCTAAAACTCATCTCTGTTCCTCAGCTCAACGCTTCCCTGTATGACTAGGTTTTATATTCTCTTTGGTCCTGAATTTCTGATTAGATTTCTTAGTGACCATCTTATATTGATGGTCATCTGGTTTATGTCTCAACTATGTGTAAATACCTTCTCTCCATTCATCGTATTAAACTACTTCAGATTCCGACAGCATTTGATTAAATTAATTCATGGTCTTCCCCTCGGCTATTTTAGTCTTTCCTGATCATTGTAACCTCTCAGTCTGCCAACTTTGTTGTAAATTGTGCTGAGGTTTCTCCAGTGTTTTGGTGTTCCCACATACAATGAGGAGACCAGAACTGTGCACTGTGATCCAAGTCTGAGCTAACAATGATGGCTGGAAACCTGAACCCTTCACATTGTTCCATGACTAAAAAGGATCAGCTCCAGGTTAATGATTTTGAACGACAGCACACGCTACCTTGGAATCTCTTGGCAGCAGACTCCCTCAGTGAGAAGAAAATGTCACACATGACTGTGGGGCAAGTCATGCCTGACGTTGTGATGACATTGAAAATTCTTTCAACGTACTGCCTGAGGTTATCCTGTAACACAATGGAACAATGATAATGGTGTGTAATACTCATACATTTAGCTCCACTGGACAGCACAGTAGCAGAAGCAGTTCCTTTGGTCTTACTCATCATCATCATCATCATATATATACAGCCGGAAACAGGCCTTTTTGGCCCTCCAAGTCCGTGCCGCCCAGCGATCCCCGCACATTAACACTATCCTACACCCACTAGGGACAATTTTTACATTTACCCAGCCAATTAACCTACATACCTGTACGTCTTTGGAGTGTGGGAGGAAACCGAAGATCTCGGAGAAAACCCACGCAGGTCACGGGGAGAACGTACAAACTCCTTACAGTGCAGCACCCGTAGTCAGGATCGAACCTGAGTCTCCGGCGCTGCATTCGCTGTAAAGCAGCAACTCTACCGCTGCGCTACCGTGCCGCCTGAGTTGGTTAAGATTAAAGGAGTTGATTGGATAGATAGAGAGAAATTATTTCCTATGGCAAAGCTAGGAGCTGGGGAATAGGCAAAACTTTAAACTTCACGGTGCTCAGGGAGAAACCTCACACAAAGGGTGGGTCAAAGTAGTTTAGTTTAGTTTGAAGATGCAGCGTGGAAACGGGCCCTTCGGCCTACCGAGTCCACGTCGACCATCGATCTCACATGTACTAGTTCTATGTCCTATACACTGGGGCAATTTACAGAAGCCAATTACACCACAAACCTGTGCATCTTTGGAATGTGGGAGGAAACCAGAGCACCATTAAAAAAACACACACGGTCATAGGGAGATCTTGCAAACTCCGCACAGACAGCACCCATGGTCAGGATCGAACCTGGGTCTCTGGCACTGCGAGGCAGCAACTCTACCGCTGTGCCATCACGCTGCCCTCTTGGAATCTGGAACACAACAGGAGGAGCTGTTGAGGCTGGTGCTCCTGATTGGAAAGTTGAGTGGATGCATTTTTATTGAATTCTACAATCTAGAATATTAGGATGAAAGATTCTACAATCAAGAAAATTAAGATCAGTGATCTGATATATGACAGGACGGGTATGATGGTCCGAATAGCCTCCTCAGGTTCTATCAGCTTCACAGGGCAGGGATGGAGCAGGGAGATCAGTGATCCACCTCATGAAATGAATGATTATTAGTGTCCACAATCAGTACTGTCAACAGCAGGAGCCTTCAATCAATCCCCTGCAGAGTTGCATCAGTACTTTGAGGTTAACTCTCAGCATGAGGTCACCTTTGCTATGGTCAATATTTTACTTGTTCACAAGTCATGATCACAGCTCGCAACGAAGGGTACTGTGGACGTATGACGATAAAAGAGTTACACAAAAGCCAATCCTTGCACGAGTGTCGTACTTGTTACTTGGTTGTGGGACTGGTGATATAAGGGGCCAGACCCGATAAGGAAGGAAGATCTCCTTCCCAAAACGACATAAATGAATCCAAAGCAGAACTCAGCGCTGGAGGAACTCAGTGACTCAGTCTGAAGGGACCCGACTTGAAACGTTGCCTGACCATTCCCTCCACTGATCCACTGAGTTCGTCCAGCTCTTTGTGCTTCGTTCAATCTTGTGTCTCCATCAACGAACCCAATTAGTCTTTGCATTAATGAGGCAGATTCACAAACACTTGGGGCAAGCTTTTCTTGTATATCTTGTTTCAGATTCCAACTACCTTCTGGGGAAAAGTTATTCCTCAGATCCCCTCAAAATCTATCACCCATTAAACCTGTGCCCTCTAGTTTTAGATATCTCTGCTATGGGGAAAGTTTCCTCCTATCAACCCTTAGTGCAGAGAAAGCAGGGATTCTGCAGAAGGACTTGGATAGGTTGGGAGAGTTGGCAGAGAAGTGGTAGATGGAATATAGTGTAGCAAAGTATGGAGTCATACATTTCGGTAGTAGGAATAAAGGCGTCGACTATTTTCTAAATGGGGAGAGAATCCAGAAATCGGAGGTGCAAAGGGACAGGCGTGCTGGTGCGGTATTCCCAAAAACTTAATCTGCAAGTCGAATCCTTAGTAAAGAAAGCAAATGCAATGCTAGCATTTATTTCGAGATGGCTTGTATACAAAAACAGGGATGTAATGCTGAGGCTCTATAAGGCGCTGCATTTGGAATATTGTGAGCAATTTTGGGCACAATATCTGAGGAAGGATGTGCTGGGTCTGGAGAGGGTCCAGAGGAGGTTTACAAGAATGATCCCAGGAGTACGTTAACATATGATGAGCTTTTGACGGCACTGGGCCTGTACTAGCTGGAGTTTAGAAGAATGAGGGGGGGGACCTCAATGAAACATACAGAATAGTGAAAGGCTTGGGTAGAGTGGATGCGGAGAGGTTGTTTCCACAAGTGGGTGAGTCTAGGACTAGAGGTCATAGCTTCAGAATTAAAGGACTTTCTTCTAGGAAGGAGATGAGGAGCAATTGTTATTTTTTAGTCAGAGGGTGGTGAATCTGTGGAATTCATTGCTTCAGAACGCTGTGGAGGCCGTCGGTGGATGTTTTTTAAGGCAGAGATAGATAGATGATAAGTATGGGTGCCAGAGTTTATGGAGAGAATGCAGAAAAATGGGGTTAGGAAGGAGAGATAGATCATCCATGAGTGAATGGTGGAGTAGACTTGATGGGCCGAATGGCCTAATTCTGCTCCTATCACTTATCATATGATCTGTGCAACCTCACAACTTTGTCCTCAAAATGGCACAACAACTCACCCCTGATTCTCCCACCACCCAACTCAATTCGGGGCAACTTACAGTCAGCATGTGAATGTTAAGCGGATCATAAGGGAAACCCATGTGCTCAAAGGGGAAATATGCAAATTTCAAACAGACTTTGAAAAGTATACAAAAGGAAATACCAATTTGAATCTTCGAGATTATTATTGGAATACTAATCCAATTGCATGACCGCTACAGGACCTGAAATTGAGAAGTGATCTCAATTAAACAGAATGGCGTCCTGGTTAGATAACGCTGAATGTTCTCACCATGTTGGACTCCAGGTTCTCACCATCCTTCAGCTTAACTGGATCAATTTCACAGGACTTATGAACTTCACATATCTGTAAAATGGAAATTAAATTCTGGTTCAATAATCATCTGTACTAACAGCTTCTAAACAGATTAAACAATGCAAATTATTCCAGCATGGTCTCCCCTTCAACCAAAGACTCTGTATACTCCCTCTAAATCAAGAGATCGTATCATTCTGCAAATGTTGAATCTTCACAGACCCCAATGCCTGTTTGATTCACTACAATTCTCATTTTTGTTATTGTGGTTCTATTGTTGGATATTTAAGAATGTAATTTTCTAATTCTGGACAGTCTTTTTCCAAGTTATGGAAGTATGTGTGCCAACTGTTGTGCAGTTGAGAGTGGACAAGTGCAAGAAAGTGTATGTGTATATAAGAATGTATGTGCGTATGTGTGAGAGAGACAATGTGCAAATGCATGGGTGATATGTGTGTGTATTCAAGAATACAAAAGAGTGTTTATGACTAAGAATAATTGTGCTTGGGCAAGTGTGTGCAAGAAAAGGTTGTGTGCGCATTAGTGAGTGTATATGAGAGGGAGTGAGTGTGGGTGAGATGAGTGTTTGAGTGCACACTTGAGTGTGTCATGTACTTTTTGTCAGCGATTGACCGAAGCAGCGTCCCACACAGTCCTGGTTACCTCGTCGATAACGGGCTTCAGTGTGACCTGCAGATAGTGTCTCCCCGCCAGTTTCATTGTCTCATCAATGCACTTGGAGGTCAGGGAATTGCCTCGAAAGATGGTGTTAGGATCTCTGCAAAGAAACACACTTGGATCACAACCGGTTTGTGAGAACCAGGATCAGAGTATATAGTTCTCCCTACAATGGACAATATTACAAGCGCCCTCTTGGAGGCTCACCCACAATCTTTATCTAAGAATTTGTCTCTTCTTGTCTATCCAAATAATAAAAAACATAGTGGTACAGCGGTAGAGTTGCTGCCTTACAGCGCCAGAGACCAGGGTTCGATCCTGACTATGCTTGGCTGTACGAAGTTAGTACGTCCTCACTGTGACCTGCGTGAGTTTTGTCCAAGATCTTTGGTTTCCACCCACACTCCAATGACTTACAGGTCTGTAGGATAATTGGCTTGGTGTAAAAGTAAAATTAACCCTGGTGTGGTTGGGTAGTGTTAATGTGCGTGGATCGCTGGTCGGTGCGCATTGGTGGGCCGAAGGGCCTGCTTTGGCGTTATATCTCTAAACTAAACTAAAAAAAAACAAACAACAAATTCCATTTATACAATGTCATGAATGTAATAATATCCCCTGGCGTTTTTCACAGGAGAGACAAAATGTGACTATTGGGCCATGTTGCATGTATATATGCTGTGTTATATGAGATGACGTTTGTGTTGGGGTACCAGGCAGCTGGCGTTAGGTTAGCCTGTGCTGGACCCACGGAAGCTGGGTGATCAGGACCTTGAAGGGACCTCAGGAGGCTGTAGGACGGCAGGAGGTGAAGAGGTAGTAAGAGCACTAAATATTTTTATAGCTTTAACCCCTTCAACTGTTTGAACACATTTGTCCTCTTCTAAACCTGGTCTCGTGCACATTGCTCCATTTACGTGGAGGGATGTGAGCAGGATGGTGGAATTTTAAAGTGGAGAGGAATGAAGCACGCAGGTCTGAAGAAGAGAGAATACGACAGCTAGACTGTGGGATTATCACGATGCACACATCACTTGGAATGAGACACTGATTTACTTACAAGGTCCTGTTTATTTCAGCGTTAGCTATGGCACTGATGAAGGGAACAATCCTTCCGTAGTGCAGGAAGAGCCTGACCAAGGGCATGGCAGCTTGCTGCTTCTCACGGCACACTTCACCCAGCACGTGGGCGGCTGACGAAGAAACCGGCTATGGTGGCAGGGTGGGCGCGTGAGCAGGGGGAGAGGTGGAGTGAGGAAGGAGTGGGGAGTGAGGGGTAAGGTGGAGGGATGATGGAGCGGGTTGAGCCGAAAGAGGTTCAGCACGGAGAGGAGGGATTGAGGAGAGAGGTAGCATGAGCAGGGAAGGGGTGAGTGTGCAGGGAGGGAAAGGAGTGGGCCAGGCAGGAATGGATGAATAGGGGAGCAGGAATGGAGGAGACAGGAAGGGAGGGGGGAAGGATAGAAGAAGGGGAGCAGGGATGATGGGGAGCACAGAGTATGGAGTGCGAAGGAATAATGGAGGGATGGAGTGTAGGAAGGAAGGACATGTGATGTGAGGAGAAGAGTAGGTTGGGGAATGCAAAAATGTTGAGCATGGTTGCAGGGAGTGGGAAAAGAAAGTGGAAAGAGAGGAAAGTGGGTGTGGGAACAGAACAGGGCGAGTGGAGAGGTGAGTAGGAAGATGGTTGAGTGCGAAATGGGATGCAGGAAGGAGGAGAGGAATGAAACCAGAAAAAAGACAAGTCAGATTACACTGCAGGCAAAATAAACCATCCACAACTGTGGGAGGAAAGCCAACAGGAACGTTTACACTGCTGGGAATACAGCTGGTATCACGAGGCAGCCTGTTGACCTTCCATGACTGCTAGAGCAGTGAGTCTAATGCCATCTCCCTGCCCTTTCCCCAATTATTTCTCATTCAGACATCCCCAGTGCAAAATGCATCACCCATGGTTACCCACAATCACCAGGAGAGGGCAGCAACACACTGCAGGGCAACCCAGTGAACGAGTGTTATAGACAATAGACAATAGACAATAGGTGCAGGAGTAGGCCATTCAGCCCTTCGAGCCAGCACCGCCATTCAATGCGATCATGGCTGATCACTATCAATCAGTACCCCGTTCCTGCCTTCTCCCCATACCCCCTCACTCCGCTATCCTTAAGAGCTCTATCCAGCTCTCTCTTGAAAGCATCCAACGAACTGGCCTCCACTGCCTTCTGAGGCAGAGAATTCCACACCTTCACCACCCTCTGACTGAAAAAGTTCTTCCTCATCTCCGTTCTAAATGGCCTACCCCTTATTCTCAAACTGTGGCCCCTTGTTCTGGACTCCCCCAACATTGGGAACATGTTATCTGCCTCTAATGTGTCCAATCCCCTAATTATCTTATATGTTTCAATAAGATCCCCCCTCATCCTTCTAAATTCCAGTGTATACAAGCCCAATCGCTCCAGCCTTTCAACATACGACAGTCCCGCCATTCCGGGAATTAATCTAGTGAACCTACGCTGCACGCCCTCCATAGCAAGAATATCCTTCCTCAAATTTGGAGACCAAAACTGCACACAGTACTCCAGGTGCGGTCTCACCAGGGCCCGGTACAACTGTAGAAGGACCTCTTTGCTCCTATACTCAACTCCTCTTGTTACGAAGGCCAACATTCCATTGGCTTTCTTCACTGCCTGCTGAACCTGCATGCTTCCTTTCATTGACTGATGCACTAGGACACCCAGATCTCGTTGAACTCCCCCTCCTCCTAACTTGACACCATTCAGATAATAATCTGCCTTTCTATTCTTACTTCCAAAGTGAATAACCTCACACTTATCTACATTAAACTGCATCTGCCATGTATCCGCCCACTCACACAACCTGTCCAGGTCACCCTGCAGCCTTATTGCATCTTCCTCACAATTCACACTACCCCCCAACTTAGTATCATCTGCAAATTTGCTAATGGTACTTTTAATCCCTTCGTCTAAGTCATTAATGTATATCGTAAATAGCTGGGGTCCCAGCACCGAACCTTGCGGTACCCCACTGGTCACTGCCTGCCATTCCGAAAGGGACCCATTTATCCCCACTCTTTGCTTTCTGTCTGTTAACCAATTTTCTATCCATGTCAGTACCCTACCCCCAATACCATGTGCCCTAATTTTGCCCACTAATCTCCTATGTGGGACCTTGTCGAAGGCTTTCTGAAAGTCGAGGTACACCACATCCACTGACTCTCCCTTGTCAATTTTCCTAGTTACATCCTCAAAAAATTCCAGTAGATTTGTCAAGCATGATTTCCCCTTCGTAAATCCATGCTGACTCGGAACGATCCCGTTACTGCTATCCAAATGTTCAGCAATTTCGTCTTTTATAATTGACTCCAGCATTTTCCCCACCACTGATGTCAGACTAACTGGTCTATAATTACCCGTTTTCTCTCTCCCTCCTTTCTTAAAAAGTGGGATAACATTTGCTATTCTCCAATCCACAGGAACTGATCCTGAATCTATAGAACATTGAAAAATGATCTCCAATGCTTCCACTATTTCTAGAGCCACCTCCTTAAGTACTCTGGGATGCAGACCATCAGGCCCTGGGGATTTATCAGCCTTCAGTCCCATCAGTCTACCCAAAACCATTTCCTGCCTAATGTGGATTTCCTTCAGTTCCTCCATCACCCTAGGTTCTCCAGCCCCTAGAACATTTGGGAGATTGTGTGTATCTTCCTCAGTGAAGACAGATCCAAAGTAACGGTTTAACTCGTCTGCCATTTCTTTGTTCCCCATAATAAATTCCCCTGCTTCTGTCTTCAAGGGACCCACATTTGCCTTGACTATTTTTTTCCTCTTCACGTACCTAAAAAAACTTTTGCTATCCTCCTTTATATTATTGGCTAGTTTACCCTCGTACCTCATCTTTTCTCCTCGTAGTTAACTTTTGTTGCTCTTTAAAAGAGTCCCAATCCTCTGTCTTCCCACTCTTCTTTGCTATGTTATACTTCCTCTCCTTAATTTTTATGCTGTCCCTGACTTCCCTTGTCAGCCACAGGTGTCTCTTACTCCCCTTAGAGTCTTTCCACCTCTTTGGAATAAATTGATCCTGCAACCTCTGCATTATTCCCAGGAATACCTGCCATTGCTGTTCTACCGTCTTCCCTGCTAGGGCCTCCTTCCAATCAATTTTGGCCAGCTCCCGCCTCATGCCTCTGTAATCCCCTTTGCTATACTGTAATACCGACACTTCCGATTTTCCCTTCTGCCTTTCCATTTGCAGAGTAAAACTTATCATGTTGTGATCACTGCCTCCTAATGGCTCTTTTACCTCTAGTCCCCTTATCAGATCAGGATCATTACACAACACTAAATCCAGAATTGCCTTCTCCTAACCTAAGTGGCTCATAAAGATAAAGGGACACAAAGTGCTGGAGTAACTCAGCGGGTCAGGTACATGGGTAGGTGACGTTTTGGGTCAAGACCCCTCCCCGTCTGAAGAAAGGTCTCAACCACAAACGTCACCTATCCGTGTTCTCCAGAGATGGAATAGGAATACTTTATTATCACATGTGACAAGGCACAGTGAAATTCTTTGCATGTATACCCAATGTATTCAAATGCTGCCTGACTTACTGAGTTACTTCAGCACTTTGTGTTCTTTGTGTGTGTTAACCAGCATTCTAATTTCTACACCTTGGCTCTAAAAGATGCTCATTACTCACAATTCAACAACGGAAAGTGCGAGCTAATTTCTCAGTGTGAGATTGGTGCCGCTTTAAATCCCCAACAATGAACTGTGCATAAACTCTATAGAATTTCCACCTGGGAAGGCCACGACCCATCAGACTCAAGGACTCATGAAGTCCGGCACTAGCTGCTAACAGAGCCACAGACCTACAGAGGCAATGACCCAGGTCAAATGCTGACTTCGGGTACTGTCTATGTGGAATTTGCACATTCTCCGTGACTCTGGGTGCTTTAGTTTCCTCCCACAACCCAAAAGCATGTGGGTTGTTAATTGGTCACTGTAAATGTCTCTGGAGTATAGATGGTAGAATGTAGGAGGAGTTGATGAGAATATGGTTGATGGTCAGCACAGACTAGGTGAACCAAAGGCCTGTTTCCATTCTGTATCTTGCTATGACTATAATATACAGCACAGAAACAGGCCTTTAAGCTAACTGAGTTCACGCCAACCATTCAGCACCCATATACCTTAATCCTACACTAATCTCATTTTATTCTCTCCACATTCTCATCAGATCCCCCCAGATTATACTACTCAGCCATACACAAGGGGCATTTTACAGTGGCTAATTAACCTACAGACTAACACACCATTGGATGTGTGAGGAAACAGGAGCACTTGAATGAAACCAGTGAATGTACAAACTCTGCACAAACAGCACTGTAGGTTAGGATTAAATCCGAGTCGTTGGAGCTATGATCCTGCACCTATCAAATTTTTGTATTACACAAGAGCTTCCACTAAACCCTGACATCTCCATCTTACCCATTACCCTATTCCAATCTCCTTGGATTCTTCTAACTTCTTGTTTCCCAAGTTTCACTTTTGCTTATGTCAGCTTCATGCTTCATACTCTACCAAGGCCAGGTCTAAAGAAGTGTCTCAACCCGAAATGTCACCTGTCCGTGGTTCTCCAGAGATACTGCCTGTCCCACTGAGATACTCCAGCACTGTGGGTCTTTTCAGCATTATCATGTTCATAAGCCACAGGAGCAGAATTAAGTCATTTGGCCCATCGAGTCCACTCCACCTTTCAATCATGGCTTTCCCTCGCAATCCCATTCCACTTCTCCCCGTAACCTATGACCCACATTTCCTCCCCGTAACCTTTGACACTCTTACAAATCAGGAAGCTGTCAATCTCCGCTTTAAACATACCCAATGACTTGGCCTCCACAGCCGTCTGTGACGATGAACTCCACAGATTCACCACACTTTGACTAAAGAAATTCCTCCTCATCTCCTTTCTAAAGGTACATCCTTTTATTCTGAGGCTGTGCCCTCTGGTCCTAGACTCTCCCTCTAGTGGAAACATCCTCCATTTGGGACGAGGGTTATGGGCAGAATGAGGGCCAGACTGTTCTCAGGTCCCGAGACTCTGGATAACATGAAGGTCAGGCTCAGGACTTGGGCTAAGGGTGCCATTCATTACTCGTACCTCAGCATCTGCTGATTTTATGGTAAGGTCCCTCAGGGGATCATAATAATGACATGGAAATACGTGGTCTTCGGTGTAAACAATGTTTAGCCGCAGGGAGCCCAGGTCGACCAGTTTAACGGGCTTTCCATTATCCCTGGGATGAAGAAAGTACCTGTGAAATTTGCAAAACAAAAGAGCAATTATGGAAAAACCTTTTCCATCATGTCGGAGAACAACATTTTGACCCACATTTCCTGGTTCAGGCTCAATCCTATTCCTTAACAATTCAGCAGTGTGTTTGGCTGAGGAGCCACACAGCTGCTTTTCCTGCTCACAGAATATCAACTGCCTCTGTAGTGAGCACCGTTGCTCTTTCCATCTTCCATCTGCAACTAACTGCTATGCAAAAACTCCTGAAAATTAAACGACAAATGGATTTATTCAATTCCAACGTATGTTACTGAGACAGATTGTGGCTATCTACTGTTTACCCAAGATAAAAGACTGATCCTGTACACTAAAGCTGCTGATAAACAATGGCAGGCCAACCTTATCACCAATCCACCCAAATCCTCAAATAAAAACAGGATAAGGTCAAATTTTCCCGGTTCAATTGAAAGATCACCGCTCTGAAACATTAACTCGCCTTCTCTCTCCGCAGACACTGCTTGACCTGCTGAGTCTGCACAGCCAAGAGTTGACCTGCTGAATATCCCACAGTTTCTGTCCTTATTTCAGATTCCCACCTTCTTGCTTTCCCGTCTGAAGCCTCCGTTTATTTACACCCCACACGGTTCCACTTTCACCACTCACAGTTGCTTGTTATTGAGTCGGGTGCACACGCCTAAACGCAGTCATTGAACATAACCTGTTATCTGCTGCTCACTCTGCTTCTCACAGAGATGTTATTAAACATGTCAAGCCCTCAATTACCAAGCTTGATGGGATGACGTCTGCTTTAGAATCTTCAGCGGAAGTCGCAGCTCTCCCAGAAATTCATCGCCAAACTTTAAGTTACTGGCATTCCAAAGCCCAATCCTGGAAAAATAAGATTCATCATCTCAGCAGTTAAAGACACTGAAATAACCACTGCTTATTAAACTGTGGTCGATAAATAAACATCTCAATGTAAATGCAAGTCTTACATGTGTTTTGATTAGATAAGGTGGTGTGATAATTGCAGTTATATCTTGTGTAATAGAAATGATCAGGAAGCTAGAAAAAAGGAACTGCAGATGCTGGTTTATAACAAAGATAGACATAAAGTGCTGGAGTAGCTCAGCGGATCAGGCAACATCTCTGGAGAAAAAGGGATGAGTGATGTTCCGGGTCGGGATCCGAAGAAAGGTCCTGACCCGAAACGTCCCCCATCCTTTTTCTCCAGAAATGCTGCTTGACACGCCAAGTTACTCCAGCACTTTATGGGATTACAGATGCTGGCTTACAAAAAAAAAACAAAGTGCTGGTGTAACTCAGCGGGTCAAGCAGCATCTCTGGAGGACATGGCTAGTTGACCTTTCCAGCCAGGACCCTTCTTCAGACTTCTTCCGATCCAAAATATCACCTATCCGTGTTCTCCAGAGATGATGCCTGACCCACTCAGTTACTCCAGCACTTTGTGTCTTTTCTTTCCCAGTTACTTAGGAATTGGCTGCTCCTACCAACTTTACCTGGTTTAGATCTCTGTGTGACTCCAGTCCCACACCAACATGGATAACCCATAACTGTGGCTACCGACATGTTCATTGATGGTATGAGAAGACAGACTCAGTAGCATCATATTCTGGGTATAAAATAAATAAAACTGCTCCAGTGAATAGTTAATACTACTCCAAACTCAAAAGTGAAGGCTGACCTATACCATGGTGCATCATTGACATTTCTAATAGAGGATGTTTCCACTAGTGGGAGAGTCTTGGACTAGAGGTCAGAATTAAAGAATGTTCCTTTAGGAAAGAGATGAATCGGAATTTCTTTAGTCAGAGGTGGTGAATCTGTGACAATCTTTGTCACAGAAGGCTGTGGAGGCCAAGTCAATGGTTATTTTAAAGGCAGAAATAGATAGATTCTTGATCAGTACAGGTGTCAGGGGTTATGCGGAGAAGGCAGGAAAATGGGGTTAGGAGAAATAGATAGATCAGCCAAGATTGAATGGCGGAGTAGACTTGATGGGCCGAATGGCATAATTCTGCTCCTATCACTTGTGATCTCCCTGATCACTCACACCAAGTCCTGTGCAAACTGATTCTCTAACTTGAGGCTCAGTTAGAGATTGGTAGATATGACATTGTGGGGATTACAGGGACGTGGCTGCAGGAGGATCGAGCCTGGGAACTTAATATTCAGGATTATACATCCTATAGAAAGGACAGGCAGGTGGGCAGAGGAGGTGGGGTAGCTCTATTGGTGAGGGATGAAATTCAGTCCCTCTTCAGTCCCTCAGAAGAGTTGAACAGGTATTTCGGATCTGTCTTCACTAAGGAAGACACAAACAATCTCCCAGTTGTACTGGAGGACAGAGGATCTAAGGGGATAGAGGAACTGAAAGAAATTTGCATTAGGTGAGAAATAGTATTGGGTAGACTGATGGGACTGAAGGTTAATAAATCCCCAGGGCCTGATGAGGGTACTCAGGGAGGTGGCACTAGAAATAGTGGACGCATTGGTGATCATTTTCCAATGTTCAATAGATTCAGGATCAGTTCCTGTGGATTGGAGGATAGCTAATGTTATCCCACTTATCAAGAAAGGCACGAGAGAGAAAACGGGGAATTACAGACCAGTTAGCCTGACATCGGTGGTGAGGAAGATGCTGGAGTCAATTATTAAAGAGGTAATAAAGGTTCATTTGGATAGCAGTAAAAGGATAAGTCCAAGTCAGCATGGATTTATGAAAGGGAAATCATGCTTGACAAATCTTATGGAATTTTTTGAGGATGTGACAAGTAAAATGGATGAAGGGGAGCCAGTGGATGTAGTGTATCTAGACTTTCAGAAAGCCTTTGATAAGGCCCCACACGCGAGATTGGTGATCAAAATTAGAGCACATGGTATTGGGGGTAGAGTGTTGACATGGATAGAAAATTGGTTGGCAGACAGGGAAGCAAAGAGTAGGAGTAAACGGGTCCTTTTCAGAATGGCAAGCAGTGGCGAGTGGAATGCCGCAAGGCTCGGTGTTGGGGCCGCACTATTTTAGTTGTTAATGATTAATTAATGATTAATTATATATATTAATGATTTGGATGAAGGAATTAGAAGTAACACTAGCAAGTTTGCAGTCGACACAAAGCTGGGTGACAGTGTGAACTGCGAAGAGGATGTTAGGAGGTTGCAGGGCGACCTGGACAGGTTGAGTGAGTGGGCAGATGCATGGCAGATGCAGTATAATGTAGATAAATGTGAGGTTATCCACTTTGGCGGCAAAAACAATGAGGCAGATTATTATCTCAATGGTATCAGGTTAGGTAAGGGGGAAGTGCAGCGAGACCTGGGTGTCCTTGTACAACAGTAACTGAATGTTGGCGTGCAGGTACAGCAGGCAGTGAAGAAAGCTAATGGCATGTTGGCCTTCATAACGAGAGGATTTCAGTATAGGAGTAAAGAGGTTCTTCTGCAGTTGTATAGGGCCCTGATAAGACCACATCTGGAGTATTGTGTACAGTTTTGGTCTCCTAATTGGAGGAAGGACATCCTTGTAATTGAGGCAGTGCAGCATAGGTTCACGAGATTGATCCCTGGGATGGCAGGACTGTCATATGAGGAAAGATTGAAAAGACTAGGCTTGTATTCACTTGAGTTTAGAAGGATGAGAGGGGATCTTGTAGAGACATATAAAATTATAAAAGGACTGGACAACCTAGATGCAGGAAAAATGTTCCCAATGTTGGGGGAGTCCAGAACCAGGGGCCACAGTCTTAGAATAAAGGGGAGGCCATTTAAAACTGAGGTGAGAAGGAAATTTTTTACTCCATAGAGTTGTGAATTTGTGGAATTATCTGCAACAGAGGACAGTGGAGGCCAGATCACTGGGTGAATTTAAGTGACAGTTAATAGAGCTCTGGGGGCTAGTGGAATCAAGGGATATGGGGAGAAGTTGGGCAAAGGTTACAATAGACAATAGACAATAGGTGCAGGAGGAGACCATTCGGCCCTTTGAGCCAGCACTGCCATTCAATGTGATCATGGCTGGTCATTCTCAATCAGTACCCTGTTCCTACCTTCTCCCCATACCCCCTGACTGATTGTGGATGATCAGCCATGATCATACTGAATGGCAGTGCTGGCTCGAAGGGCCGAATGGCCTCATCCTTTACCTATTTTCTATGTTTCTATGTTTCTATGTTAAGTAAGTGAATCTGTGATTGTGACAAATAGCCTCGCTGGGATAGAATACAGTTCAGAGTTGGAACTGGTTGACTCATTGCAATTTTACAATCCATTCAATAGACAATAGATAATAGGTGCAGGAGTAGGTCATTCGGCCCTTCTAACCAGCATCACCATTCAATGTGATCATGGCTGATCATTCTCAATCAGTACCCTGTTCCTGCCTTCTCCCCATGCCCCCTGACTCCGCTATCCGTAAGAGCTCTATCTAGCTCTCTCGAATGCATTCAGAGAATTAGCCTCCACTGCCTTCTGAGGCAGAGAATTCCACAGATTTACAACTCTCTGACTGAAAAAGGTTTTTCCTCATCTCCGTTCTAAATGGCCTACCCCTTATTCTTAAATTGTGGCCCCTGGTTCTGGACTTCCCCCAACATTGGGAACATGTTTCCTGCCTCTAACGTGTCCAACCCCTTCATAATCTTATATGTTTTGATAAGATCCCCTCTCATCCTTCTAAATTCCAGTGTATACAAGCATAGTCGCTCCAGTCTTTCAACATATGACAGTCCCGCCATTCCGGGAATTAACCTAGTAAACCTATGCTGCACGCCCTCAATAACAAGAATATCCTTCCTCAAATTTGGAGACCAAAACTGCACACAGTACTCCAGGTGCGGTCTCACTAGGGCCCTGTACAACTGCAGAAGGACTTCTTTGCTCCCATATTCAACTCCTCTTATGATGGCCAACATTCCATTGGCTTTCTTTACTGCCTGCTGTACCTGCATGCTTCCTTTCAGTGACTGATGCACTAGGACACCCAGATCTCGTTGTACGTCCCCTTTTCCTAACTTGACACCATTCAGATAATAATCTGCCTTCCTATTCTTACCACCAAAGTGCATAACCTCACAGTTATCCACATTAAACTGCATCTGCCATGCATCCGCCCACTCACACAACCTGTCCAAGTCACCCTGCAACCTCATAGCATCTTCCTCACAGCTCACACTACCACCCAGCTTTGTATCATCTGCAAATTTGCTAATGGTACTTTTAATCCCTTCATCCAAATCAATAATGTATATTGTAAATAGCTGCGGTCCCAGCACCGAGCCTTGCGGTACCCCACTAGTCACTACCTGCCATTCTGAAAGGGACGAATTTATCCCCACTCTTTGGGGTGGGGATAAATTGCGTTCTTCCTTGTAGACTCCAATACAAGCTGTTCTAAGTATCTCCACAAACTCTCTTTCCTGGGGTCCATTACCAACCTGATTTTCCAAGTCTACCTGCATTTTGAAATCTCCCATAACCACCGTAGCATTACATTTGCGACATGACAATTTTAGCTCTTGATTCAACTTGCACCCTATGTCGAGGCTACTGTTTGGGGGCCTGTAGATAACTCCCATTAGGGTCTTTTTACCCTTACAATTCCTCATTTCTATCCATACTGATTCTACATCTCCTCATTCTATGTCACCCCTTGCAAGGGAGTGAATATAATTCCTTACCAACAGAGCGACCCCACCCCCTCTGCCCACCTGTCTGTCTTTTCTATACGTTGGGTACCCCTGAATATTCAGTTCCCAGCCCTGGTCCTCTTGTAGCCATGTCTCTGTGATTCCCACAACATCATACTTGCCAATGTCTAACTGAGCCTCAAGCTCATCCACTTTATTTTTTATACTTTGCGCATTTAAATACAGCACTTTAACTTCGGTATTTACCTCCCCTCTCACACCGGTCACAATTGGCCCTGACCGTACTCTCTTATCCCATCTAGAACTTCCCTTCCCATTTATTCGAGAGTTCTTTGTAATTTCTCCTGTATTCGCTACCCCTTTAACTCCGTCTTCATATTCCCAATTTGTCAACCCCTCCCCCCCACTACTTAGTTTAAAGCCACAAGTATAGCACTAGCAAACCTGCCTGCCAGATTCCTTGTAGCTCTGTTGAGAAATGAGAGAGAAACATATTTCACCAATTAAAATGGTCACATTTTGAAAGAATGCCATGTTGCATTCATATTGGCATCTAATTGGTTACTCTGCTGAATAATCTAATATCCAAGAATTGGAAGGGCACATTTCAAGATGTTTGTCATTAACCAAATCTTGAAAAAAAACATTCTTGTGGTTAGTGATATAACTCCATTTTTTAAAAACACATTTCCTGTCAGCGCAATGGTATTCAAATGTTATGTTTACTGAATGTCACTGTGAGAGGATGTACCAGCGACAGTTCCGAACCACAACAGCGCGGAAAGGAAACTATGGAAGGAGAGAAAAACAGGATGGGATTGCATAATACTTGGTGAACTCTTGCACAAAGGAACACCAGGAAGTGGTTTGCATTTAATGAAGCATCTATGGGCAATGAGTGAACCAGCACCGTCCGTTCCTAAGTAAAATAAAAAAGAAAGGCTGTCTTCTGTCGATGTTTGTGGAGGGAATGCTGGACAAGAGTTGAAGAATATTCCCAGTTCTTCATAAGGTGGAAAAATACATTTGCTGGAAATCTTAAATTAAAACAAAACATGGAAAGACACAGCAGTTCGGGCATTCACTGTGGCAAGAGAAATAGAATTAACATTTGACGCGTTAAACTCTCATCAACATAGCAAATGAAAAGTTATCAACCGAACGTTTTAGCACAAATGCTGCCTGATCTGAGGAGTGTATCCAGCTGTATTCTGTTTTCTATTCCTTGCTCTCTGTCACTACGTTAACTCTCGCGTTCCAGTTTACCAGTGGAAAGTATGATGCATTGGCCTTTCAACCCATCAGCTGTCGAACTCAGCATCACCTTTCACCCCATCAGTTGTTGCATTCTACACATCATCCTCCGACATTTGATGTCCCCTTTCCGCAGAGACTGCACCCCTTTCCGCAGAGACTGTTCCCTCTGCAACTCCCTGGTTCACATCCCTTCTCACCCAAACCACCCCTTCCCCAGGTACTTTCCCCTGCAACCGCAGGAGATGTAACACCTGTCCCTATACCGCTTCCCTCGAATCCTTCCAGGGACCCTGACAGCCCTTTCAGGTGTGGCAAAAGTTCATCTGCACCTCCTCCAACCTCATCTACTGCATCCGTTGTTCTCGGTGTGAACTCCTATACGTCGGGGAGACCAAGCGCAGACTGGTCGATCATTTTGCTGAATATCTACTCAGTCCGCCTTGGCCAACGTGATCTCCCGGTTGCCAAACATTTTAACTGCCCCTCACATTCCCATACTGACTTTTCTGTCCTGGGCCGCCTCCTCTGTTAGAGTGAGGCCACATGCAAATTGGAGGAACAGCACCTCATATTTTGCTTGAGCAGCTTACAACCCAGCGGCACGAATTATGATTTCTCTAATTTCAAGTAACCCTTGCATTCCCTCTCTCTCCATCCCTCCCTCACCCTAGTCGTCCTGCTAGTTTCACCGTTCGTATCCCTCCGTTATCACCTCTTCTGTAGCCAACAATGAACCATTGTGGGCTCCACCTTTCCTTGGTCATCGGTGCTGGGTGTGATGTTATGAACCTTTTCATACTTCTAGTTTTCCTCTCCTCTGACCCTCAGTCTGAAGAAGGGTCTCAACCCGAAACGTTTACCTATTCCTTTTCTCCGAGATGCTACCTGATCTGCTGAGTTACTCCAGCATTTTGTGTCTATCTTCGGTGTAAACCAGCATATGCAGTTCCTTCCTACACGGCTGTAAATAACTTCTTGCCTTTGATCCAGTGGGGCATGTGGGAGAACTCAAGTGCTGGAAACAAGCTTAGGAATGAAAATGCCTCTGAAGCAGCCATCAGAAAACATTCTTACCGGATCTCCATCTTCTCCACGTGCTCCTCTTCAACATCGAAGTTCGATTTTCGATTATAGCTACAAGGCTTCGTCACCTGCATTGCAAGAAGCCAGTGAGTTACATGTCAATAGACAATAGACAATAGACAATAGGTGCAGGCACAGGCAGGCCTCAGTGTAAACTATGACAATGGTTAAGATGATCATTACAGCTCGCAATGGCTGTTAATGCCAAAGACTGGAATCCACACCACACCTATAAACACCTGGCCAGATACATATTGGGTACGGAGGCTCCATTCTTTGTAGGGAGAAGGATGCTCAGCACAAACCTGTGTTGCTGCATGTAATTGGGCTGGATGGTGGAACAACAGCTAGAATGATCTGATATGCACAGCATAGGCACGATGGGTCGAACAGCATCTTTCTGTGCTGATTTTGAGAGTGCAACTCACTTTCTACACCTCTCTGTATGTGCAGCAAGACACTTCTGAGAACTAATGAGTGAGTTGGAAGTGGGATGATGGAGTGAACAGGGGAAACGGTGATGGAAAGAGTGGAATAGAATAGGATGTTTCTTTTGTTTCTTTTGTTTGGTGTTAGTTTATGATTGTATGTGTTATTGCATTTTTATTGATTATTCTTATTGGTCTTATTGTTGAACTGCGGGTAATTTTTAATTTCACTACACATTTATTTGTATGTGACAAATAAACGACTATTGAGAATAAGACAAGAGAAAGAGTTGGCTAAAAAGGCGAGATGAGGGAACAGGTCGGAATGGAATAAAGAGCGGGAGACAAGGGAGTGGTATGTAGGAGGCAGAAACTGCTGATGAACGGAGAGGTTAAGGAGGAAATTTGAAGACATGAGACGCTTTAATGGCAATTAGTGAGGGAGGTTGTGGGTACTACAGGACATGAGATTGCACAGAAACCCAAAATCAAAGGCAATTTCCTATGTGATAGTGCAACCAAGTTACACCGTTTTACAACCGATTATATTTGCTGAATGTGAGAAAGAAATGTTATTGCTAGTCTAAGCAGTGGTTTAAGGGGTTTGACCCGGGAGCTGCAGATCTTCTGTGGGGAGATGATGAGTCTGCACCAGGGACTTACGTCATAGTTGCACACTGTAGCAATGGAACATCTGCACATGAGACCCATGTTGGTGGGTGTGCAGAGGGAATGTGGCATAGGAGATCTGCAGTAGTATCCAACCTGGAGCAGTACATATAGTCTGCACCAGGAGTCAAGAGTGTTTTATTGTCATGTGTCCCAAAACAGTACAATGAAATTCTTACTTGCAGCAGGTTTGTAAACATAGGACTCAGTCGATACCATAACAAACAACAAAAACTTGTTCAATTAATTTTTTTAAATATATTGCAAAACCGAAAAGTCTAGTGCAATAAAGGCAGTTCATAATTCGTAGTTGCAGATCGCAGTGTTCAATAGCCTAAAGGTTGTTGGAAAGAAGCCGTTCCTGGACGTTACAGTTTCCAGCTCCTATATCTTTTTCCCGATGGCAGGAGTGAAATGAGCGTGTGGCCAGAGTGATGTGGGTCTTTGATGATGCTGGCTAGCTTTTTGTGGCAGCGCCTAGTATAGTACCAGTGATGGAGTGGGCAGTGTTCATCATTTTTTGTAATCTCCTTCGTTCCTGGGCATTCAGGGCTGTTGAACCAGGCCAGTGCAGAGTCTGCACAGGAGAACCGCAATGACAGATCCGTGCAGTAAATCTGCACTGGGAGTCTGTGCTGTGCACATGTACCTTATTATGTTGTTTGTTAACATGGGCTTGCACAGCAGATACGCAGAAGTCTGCAATAGAGGCCCTACCAACAAGTCAATAGACAATAGACAATAGGTGCAGGAGTAGGCCATTCGGCCTTTCGAGCCAGCACCGCCATTCAATGTGATCATGGCTGATCATTGTCAATCAGTACCCCGTTCCTGCTTTCTCCCCATACCCCCTGACTCCGCTATCCTTAAGAGTTCTATCTAGCTCTCTCTTAAATGCATTCAGAGAATTGGCCTCCACTGCCCTCTGAGGCAGAGAATTCCACAGATTCACAACTCTCTGACTGAAAAAGTTTTTCCTCATCTCTGTTCTAAATGGCCTACCCCTTATTCTTAAACTGTGGCCCCTGGTTCTGGACTCCCCCAACATTGGGAACATGTTTCCTGCCTCTAATGTGTCCAACCCCTTAATAATCTTATACGTTTCGATAAGATCCCATCTCATCCTTCTAAATTCCAGTGTATTCCAGTCCACATGGGGATCCTGTGGGATCTGCACTGGGTCCACGTTTGGAGGTCTGAATAGGAGAACCTCCTCGTGGGGTTTACTTCACTGGCTATCTCTCCTGGGGGTCCACAGCTGGCTGTCATTAAGTGGGTGGAAGGAGATTAACGCACCCATGTGACAATGATGCCCACTCAGTCTCAAACAGACTGAAGCAGACTGGCCATTCCCACCACTTGGTCGTGAAGAATGAAAGGTTACTTTCAGATAATTCCTTGAGAAGCACTTACCTCAAAATAGAACATTTCATCAAACTGTGGATTGTTTGTCTTTCGTTTTACTTTTGTTTTCTTCACCTCTGACCTAACACCAGAAAACAAAATCAGAGATCTGGTCCATGCACAATATGGAGACTTATCCAACAGGAAACAAAGGCAAAAAGGCAGAATCCTGCACATGATGGAGCCAAGATAAAATCAAAACACTTAGGAGATACTCTGCAGGACATAATTGTTCATAAATTCTAGGAGCAGAATTAGGCTATTCGGCCCATCAAATATACTCTGCCATTCAATCGGTAGGCTGATCTTTCATACCCTCTCAACCCCATTCTATTGCCTTCTCCCCATAATCCCTGACACCCTTGCTAATCAAGAATTGGTCAGTCTTGACATATAGCATCTTTGGAGAAAGGATGATTGGATTAATGTCTGCGGATTAAGTTCCTATCCCAGTGATTCTCTTAGGGTTCAGATGTGAACGAACGTGGGTCTATTTTATCCATACGCAAATTACGAGATTAGACATCAGATTTTACTCTTCACTGGTCAATACTTGCCAGTATTTACCTGATCGTATGGGATTCAGGAGCTACAGATTAGAACTACATCATTCAGTTCAGGTTACAACCCCAGAAATATACCAAATGTAATAAAGAATAGTGGAAACAAAGAACTGTAGATGTTCTAAAAAGACACAAAGTGCTGGAGTAACACAGAGAGTCAGGCAGCATCTCTGGAGAACATGGATAGGTGATGTTTCGGGTTGGGACCATTCTTCAGATGGTCCGCTTTACTTCCATGTCCTTCACATAAATCGCGATAATTAACGATCCTTCGCCACCTCTCTGATCACCGTCATTACTTGTGTCATTCCGTTTCTTCTGGTTTCCATCCTAACAGAGATATCCCCATTGTTTTTGTTTCCCCTTTTTCTGTGCAACTTAAAGCGTGTTTGATTTCTAAATTCTCCAATGAAAGGTCCTGGACACAAAATGTTAGATAGCTCTTCTTTTTAGATAGCTCCTCTGTCCCTCCCTTCCCCTCCTCCTTCCCAGATCTCCCTCTATCTTCCTGTCTCCACCTATATCCTTCCTTTGTCCCTCCCCCTGACATCAGTCTGAAGAAGGGTCTCGACCCGAAACGTTACCCATTCCTTCTCTCCCGAGATGCTGCCCGACCTGCTGAGTCACTCCAGCATTTTGTGAATAAATCGATTTGTACCAGCATCTGCAGTTATTTTCTTATACAAAATGTTAGCTGTTTTGCTCCACATATGCTGTCCACTCTGCTGAGCATTTCCTCCATTCTCCATTTTTATTTCATTTTTCCAACATCCGCAGTTTTCTCTTTCTGCACAAAACTGACCGCAGTTAGGATAGTATCAGAGACTCACTTTACGAAGATGCAGGGCAGCGAAATACAGCAGTTACATTATGACTGTTGACATAGCAAAATTAAGTGGGAAACACTGGTGTTGAAGAAAGCTTAGACATTTTATTCAGGTGATATTGACAGTATTTCGTCGTAGAACGTGCCGTACAAGATATGTGCAGAGAACCATGAGAACTGATAGTAAGATGTGCACAGTAAGGCTTGTTACATGGAAATCTAGATTAGATGTACCGGCAGGTACCAAACCTATGATAAATAAGATACCTGGATGGGCTTGACAAGGTAATCGTCGCGTATGGATCACATTGGCCGTTGACTATTGGCAAATCTTGGCACTCTAAAACACTGGAGAAAGATTTAAAAAAGCAAAGTGATTATTAAAGTGAAGCATTTCTTTCTGCTCTTCTTGCTACACAACCTGTCTGTGTGGGGTTTGAGATGGAATCAGTCCACCAAACACTGAGAACATCCTATACTTCATGCTAAGGTGATGCTCTCAGTGTTCTCCATTCTTCTATAGATATTGTTGTTTTCCTTGTTAAACAACCTTACCATCAGTCCCCTTTATTTTTCTGCCTTTCTCCCTGCCTTCAACGTAATCCTGTCTCCTAGGATTTATTGGATCCGATTAACCTAATACTCCTGTGCTTGCCATCCAATATTGGCTCCCCGTTAAGTAATAACTCAATTGTAAACTCCCGAATCCCTCTATTGTCTCACCCCTTCCATTCTCTGCTGAAACAAGATGATGTGATGTAACAGTTACTGATATACATGACCTAGTGGCACAACTAAACAGACAAATGACACGTGAAGCTTGTTGAAAACCAGGAGCTTGAAGCTTTGATTTAAAACTTCAAACCCCATGGAAATTTCTAAGCAGGAAATCGTTTTATAATTTCCAGTGTCTTTTCAGCAGGAATATAAGCACACTTTTCTCCCACAAACACAATTTAACATAGCCTTTCATAAATAAGTTAATGCTGAGTCCGGACATCCTTTCTCAGATATGGTGCCCAAAATTACTCCAATAACTCCAAATGCGGCCTGACCAGCGCCTTATACAGCCTCAACATTACATCCCTGTTTTTTGTATTCTAGCTCTCTTGAAATATTTCACTCAATGTAATCCCACTCTACCCGCTCCTTTTAACCACTTACTCTGTCTAATCCCATTCCCTTCTCACTCTGTACATGCTGACTATTTCTCTTTTTCTAACTACTACCTCACACTACTACGAAAACAATGATTGTGCTCTATAGCAAGAATTGTTTGTTCCTGTCTAAATTTTGTCTCGTTTTGACAGTGGGCACCATTGGTGCGTGAACTTTCTAGTGCCAGTCTTACCTTGGGAGTTGTTTCGTAATAAAACCTAATCTGCCACTAGCTGAAACAAGCCAGAGGTCATTGTGCAGAAAAGATTTATGTTTCTTTGGGAAGTCAGTGCTGGCTCACATTAATCTTCTGGTTTCCAAGGGTTACAAGGTTAAAGTCTGCAAATGGTGCTAAAATGTAGACTATCCATAATCTAATCATGAATCCAATTTAATGCGTTTCTTGGGTTGAATTACCATCGGATCCTATACATTTGGTCATCTTTTAAGTTCTCTCCATTTCCTTGAGTAGAGTCATGGGACACTGGAGTTCTGAACCATTCATTGTGTAGAGTCACTAAATTTCTTCTGGTGATTCAGACCTGTCTGTGGACGGGAATAGGAAGTGATCACTTTTTGCTTGGACAGGTCACAGTGTTCTGGACAAGAGAGCTCTCCTGGATTAGCTTCTCCTAAATAAATCAGATTTATTTTTGTTCTCTGCTTGCAGGGAAGTTTGCTGTCATGAGGAAAATATGAGTTTTTTTCCTCAAATTTATGATTCTCCTAGCTGTTTTAAGACGGGAATGGGAATGTTTGTATTGTAATGTGCAAGGTATTACAGAATGTGGATTTGACCGGATGGAGCAGAAGGTCTCTGCATGCTTGTCATTGTTCTTGAGCTAGAAAGTGCATTAGGTCTCGTACTGATTACTCCCTTGAGACGAATTCCACCTTTTTCTTGGCAACGGTGAACGCTAAGATCACACAACAAATCTCACTGTATAGTCTATACAACATGAAAACAAGGTTAAGGAACAAATAAAATAGTTCTTACCGTGTAGCCAACTTATGGCAAATGCTCCCACAGTCAGTGATGACTTCACTAAGTCTCATCTCCAGGTGGACTTTGCCCTGAAATGGCCATTTACATAATCATAATATAGTCAGTTCTCCGATAATTTTTTTATGTAATGAAAAAACTGAACACTTGCATTTCTATACATATTACTTCAGATGTCTTAAACAATTCATGGCCAATGACTTCCGTTTTTAAAGCAATCATGTAAAGAACATGGCATTGGGCGACACGGTGGCACAGCAGTAGAGTTGTTGCCTTACAACGCCAGAGACCCGGGTTCGATCCTGACCACGGGTGATGTCTGTACAGAATTTGTACGTTCTCCTCATGACCTGTGTGGGTTTTCTCTGGGATCTCTGGGTTCTTCACACATTCTAAAGACGTACAAGTTTGTAAGTTAATTGGCTTGGTATTATTGTAAATTGTCCCTAGTGTGTAGGATAGCGTTAGTGTGTGGGGATCACTGATCAGTGGGCTCAGTGGGCCGAAGTGCCTGTTTCCGCTCTGTATTTCTAAACTAAACTAAACTAAAATGAAATATTGTCACAGTTATGTTAAGAAATGTTCATTCTAAAATTCAAAATGTAAGAATGAATATATGTAGCAACTGTGTTAGGCTCCACAAAATAGGATAGCACAGATTTACTGCAATACTGCTCAGCACAAAAAGGTTGTAATATAAAGAAAGACGGAAAAAATTGTAGCCATTTTCGCGTTGAAAGTTGTGATTTGAGAGTTGAAGGCATGTGATGGAGCAGACGGAATACTGCTTCCAATGGCTGAGTCTAGACTAAAGAAAATTATATGTCGATCGTTCAAGAAGCAGAGAAATATTATTGTATTGAGAATAGTGAAGCTGGTGAATGAACCTCTGGAGTTAGTGAATCAAGGACCATGTCAACAATTATGAAGCTACAAGGAACTGCATTTGCTGGTTTAAAAACAAAACACACAAAGTGCTGGAGTAACTCAGCGGTCAGGCAGCATCTCTGGAAGACACGGATATACATGTCTTCCAGAGATGCTGCCTGATCTGCTGAGTTACACCAGCACTTTGTGTTTTTCTTTAACAATTATCTTCTTCTTCTTATCGTGTCCACAACATGCTAGATATTGTGTTTCAGCCAAAACTGAACACAACTCTCAGCAATATAATTTTTCTCTGCTAGGTCATCAGCTTTGCGTTTGTGCTCCAATAGAGGACATCTCAATAGGTGATCCATAGTTTGCGGTTCAGTGCCACAAATGCAGATGACATCTTCAGTGTCTATATAACCCCACTTCTTGAGAGTCGCTTTAAAACGATCAGTACCAGCTCTCAGTCTGTTGAGGCATTTCCATTCAATATGATGAATATGTTATGGAAATAATGATGAATATGTTTGAGAGAACAATGATGAATATGTTTGAGAGAAATCTGAAGGAAATTGGCAAGAAAGATTTGAGAATATGGTGGTTGCAGGAGGTAAGGAGAATGTAGGATGAAGGGCCAACTACAGCATTGACAGCAGGACAGACCAGTAACAGACAACAAATGACCTGTAAATGGCAAGCCCTATTACTTAGTTAGTTAGTTTATTATTTTGTGACATGTTGTGAAATACAGTGAAAAGCTGTAATCCTACCCAGTTAAATTGTGCTATACACGAGTACTATCAAATATAAGTAAAAGAGTGAAATGGTTGTTGAGGATAACAGTCGATCCTCTTCTGTGACAGCAGAGTCGCTGAAAAGGTCAGCTTTCCAAGTAAAAATTTTGAGGAGCATAAGACAATAAAGGAAATGAAAGAGAGGGTTATGGGGAACAAGAGAAAGATAGAGAGAGGAGGGAGGGGAGGAGAGAAACAGGTAGTCAGATGAAGGGCATGAAAAAGAGAGACAGACACAGAGGAAGACAATGAAGGAGGGAACAAGAAGTGAAGGAAGCAAAGGAGAAGTAGAGACGGGAAGTGAGAGAAAAAGAGAGACGAGAGAGGAAGAGTGGAAATTAAGTTATGCATTAATTGTGCTGGTGGTGACTCTGCCCAGGGGCATGTCTGACAATGACCACTTCCTGTATACCATGACTGAAGAGGAAGGAAAGCTGTGTGCTTTGCAAACTCTCTCAGCCCCAAACCAGCCTGTTGCCGGAATGAAAATGATCACCAAAGTTGGAAATGTGAGAAGAGGCAGAGAGCACCGTACTTCAAATGTTGGATTCCATCTTCATATTTAGAGATACAGCGCGGAAACAGGCCCTTCGGCCCACCGAGTCCGCGCCGCCCAGCAATCCCCGCACATTAACACTATCCTACACACACTAGGGACAATTTTTACATATTACCCAGTCAATTAACCAACATACCTGTACGTCTTTGGAGTGTGGGAAGAAACCGAAGATCTCGGAGAAAACCCACGCAGGTCACGGGGAGAACGTACAAACTCCGTACCGGCGCCTGTAGTCAGGATCGAACATGAGTCTCCGGCGCTGCATTCGCTGTAAGGCAGCAACTCTACCGCTGCGCCACTGTGCTGCCCTTACCAAAATATTTACCAAAACCGATAATTTATTTCACTGTGGAGGTGAGGGGCCTGTCATAATAATCGGTAAAATACTTTCAGCTCTTTGGTCCACAAAATATTCACCTGTGACGAAGGATGATTTCAGTTGCAGTCAGTCAGATCCCTTAGCCGATGGCCAAGCCACAACTGGCTGTGTGACATGTGGAAATAGTCCAAATGCAAAGGCTGGCCAAATCTGGGACCTAAATCCTGACCTACCAGTCCACAGTGCAGGATGCAAAGCTTGCAGGTGCCAGCTCACCTGACTGCTGCTCCTGGCAACTCCACAAGCTAATGACTTTTTAAACTCACTTCTGAATGCGGAACATGGGTACAGTTCTCCCGATACATTGGTGTGGTGAGATGTTAAGGGACAGGAATAGATACGTGCTAAGCATAGTCACCGTAATGGACCAGATGGGTTAGATTTGTGCTGAATGTTCTGTGTAATCTTGCATGTATGGTGGCTCCACTTCCAGTGTGGTAGTTCTTTGGTGGGAATGCCACTCTGAGAAACAACTGGAGTCCACCTCCACCTGAAGTGGAGATTATTCCAATCCAAGGGAATTACTAAATCATGGGACACACTAGAGGGAGAGTGATGCAATGGAATATTATTTTTTTCTCTCTCCAGTGCAAGCATTTTTTGTTTTTATTTGAGCGTCTGCAATTTTTTTAACTTTTCTATTAAATTATGTAGAATTTTTCGTCTGCCCCGGAGATCTCTCCAGCTCCCTTCTGAATATGTGTCACGAGATCTTGTGTGTCCTTGATTAATGGGAGGATGGAGAGAATCCACAATGGGATAGGGTTAGGGTGGTTGGGAAGGGAACACATCATGTTACACTGTTAAAGTATGAGCTTTAAAATATTTTGCAGTTGTTGACGTACAATGACCATTTAAAAGTGTTAAAAATGGCAGCCTTTTCTTTCTCCCTTCCCTTATGTGGAAAAAATTCAATGTAAATAGGGAGACTAACAAGTGGACTTAGGTCCCTGTTCCAGCTGGGCGTAACCTGTGTATTCGTGGAAAGCAACAATGGAAATAGGCTGTTACCAAAAAGAGGAACACTTCAACGGTGTGACCTGCTGCATTAATTATCCCCCTTCCCAACCACCCTAACCCTACCTCATTGCAGATTCTCTCCATCTTTCCATTAATCAAAGTCATAAAAGGTCATGTGGCACATCTTCAGAAAGGAACAGGGAAGTTCTCCAGGTCTCAATGGAAATTTTCTACATTATTTAATAGAAACATTTTAAAAAATGACAGAAATACTCAACAGGTCAGTCAGCACTGTGGAGGGAAAAACAAAATTAATATTCCATATCTCTAACCTTTCATCCCAATACTTACCCTGGTGCATGTGTTGCAACACTTGATGCTCTCGGCCAATACTTTCCCGAACAACATCTTCAAGTATTAATGTCTTATTGCTCTAGCAGGTTCTTGGAAAGTGCAAGTGGCTGGCTAGTGTACTTCTGACAGTGGCTACTCTCGATTAGTTCCTCTGCTCCTTGGGACATCTCAAATTGAGAAAGGAACTACAGGAATAGACATCTTTCTTTTTCTTGAACTCACCTGAACTTCTGAATCGGCGTCTACCGGTTGCAGTGGGAACCAGGTATCCCGGTTGTGATAGTTCTGAAGTTCATCCTTCTTGACAGCAACCTTCCCTGCAAGCAGAGAACAGGATACGTACATGATCTTGATCTTGTCTTTCCAGAATACCCCCACCAGTTTACACACCAACTCACCTGCCTCTTGTAAAGACACTATCCCTATGAGTTTAGCTGATCCTTACGTATCACCCCACCAGCCTCTGCAATCAACACATCTTTCTCCACCATTTCCACCACCTTCAACGTGATCCCACCACCAGTCACTTCTTTCTATACCCACCGCTTTCCGTCTTCCGCAGAGACCGTTCCCTCCTCCCTTTGCAACTCCTTCGTTTACTCGTCCCTTCCCACCCTAACCATCCACTCCCCAGATATCTTCCCCTGTTATCAAAGGTGATGCAACACCTGTCCCTGTATCTCCTCCCTCACATCCATCCAGGGACGCCAGTAATCCTTCCGAGTGAGACAGAGATTCACATGTAACTATTCAAACCTCATCTACTGCATTCAAACACTAAAATAACATATAATTAACAGCAAAAGCAGCCTGCTTTTTGTGCACGTATTGACGTCTGCTCACATCTTAAAACATGCATTTTCTGCTAAACTGCACAGTATAGATTCTGAACTTAGCATTACAATCCATGGAAACCATTCACTGAGTAACTAACGGCAATATTCACATCTGCTTCACTTCCTGAAATTGTGAAATCCTGAATCTCCTTTCTAATGGTTTCATGGTGAATACAAAGATTTTCCAGCTACTGACCCATTTGCATACAATGCATTCAGAAAATATTCAGACCCCTTCACTTTTTCCATATTTTGTGACGTTACAGCCTTATTTTAAAATGGATTAAATTCATTTTTTTACCATCAATCTAAACACAATACCCCATAATAATAAAGAGAAAACAGCTGTTTAAAAATGTTTGCAAAGTAAAATTAAAAAGAAATAACTGAAATATCACATTTACATAAGTATTCAGACCCTTTACTCAGTACTTGTTGAGGCACCTTTGGCAGCGATTACAGCCTCAAGCCTTCTTGGGTATGAAACTACAATCTTGGCACACCTGGTATTTGGGTAATTTCTCCCATTCTTCTCTGCAGATCTTCTCAAGCTCTGTCAGGTTGGATGGGGAGCATCGATGCACAGCTACTTTCAGGTCCCTCCAGAGATGTTCGATCAGGTTCAAGTCCCGGCTCTGGCTGAGCCATTCAAGGACATTCACAGACTTGTCATGAAGTCACTCCATGAAGTCATTGTCTTGGCTGTGTGCTAAGGGTCATTGTCCTGTTGGAAGGTGAACCTCCGCCCCAGGTCCAGAATGCTCTGGAGCAGGTTTTCATCAAGGATCTCTCTGTACTTTGTTCCGTTCATCTTTCCCTTGATCCTGATTAGTCTCCCAGTTCCTGCCGCTGAAAAACATCCCCACAGCATGATGCTGCCACCACCCTGCTTCAGCGTAGGCATGGTATTGGCCAGGTGATGAGACTTGACGCTTGGCATTCAGGCCAAAGAGTTCAATCTGGTTTCATCAGACCAGAGAATCTTGTTTTTCATGATCTGAGTCCTTTAGGTGCCTTTTGGCAAACTCCAAGCGGGCTGTCATGTGCCTTTTGCTGAGGAGTGGCTTCCGTCTGGCCACTCTACCATAAAGGCCTGATTGGTGGAGTGCTGCAGATATAGTTGTCCTTCTGGAAGGTTCTCCCATCTTCACCGAGGAACTCTGGAGCTCTGTCAAAGAGTGGCCATCGGGTTCTTGGTCACCTCCCTGACCATGGCCATTCTCCCCCGATTGCTCAGTTTGGCCGGGCGGCCAGCTCTATGAAGAGTCCTAGTGGTTCCAAAGTTCTTCCATTTAAAAATGACGGAGGCCACTGTGCTCTTCAGAACCTGCGATGCTGCAGAAATTGTTTTATACCCTTCCCCTGATCTGTGTCTCGACACAATCCTGTCTCGGTGGTCTACGGACAAGCCCTTCGTCTTCATGGCTTGGTTTTTCTTCTGACATGCACAGTCAACTGTGGGACCTTATATAGACAGGCGTGTGCCTTTTCAAATCATGTCCAATCAATTTAATTTACCACTGGTGGACTCCAAACAAGTTGTAGAAACATCTCAAGGATAATCAATGGGAACAGGATGAGTGTCATAGCAAAGGGTCTGAATACCTATGTAAATGTGATATTTCAGTTATTTCTTTTTAATTACTTTACAAAAAATTTTAAACACCTGTTTTCGCTTTTTTATTATGGGGTATTGTGTGTAGATTGATGATTAAAAAAAAAGAATTTAACCCATTTAAAAATAAGGCTGTAACATAACAAAATGTGGAGAAGGTGAAGGGGTCTGAATACTTTCTGAATGCACTGTTAGTCCTTCTTCACATTTGGCTTTCATTAGCTGTAGGTCTTTCTTTGGTTGTCATTACCAGCAGGCTCATTGCGCAGTGTGACTCAGTTTTCATATCTTGAACTAACCAACATTCCTTCAACTAAAACCCTGAAACGTACAGAATCGGGAACAGCTTCTACCCCTCCATTATCCGGCTTCAAACCAGATTTCCTTCCATTGTTGGTCGGTGAACTTGGTGGGCCGAAGGAGCTTTTCCGCGCCGTATCTCTACGCTAAACTAAACTAATGCCAATGCGTTGAATTTTTTAACATGGGGAGGATGGACCGCCACCTCATGGTCCTTGACAGAGAAAGACCTGGATCCAACAGCATGCACTCCACAATATTTGAAGTCCTTCCCTGCAGCAGCCATCTTCTGCCTTCTCAGCGGTGCTCCACCTGCTGGCCAGCCAATATCCTCCGCCTGTTTCACCGCTGAGGTCTTCTTGGGCCACACTTTGTCAGGAACCTCCTCCTCAACTTTTTTGCCATGGGTAACCCTGCCAGTCCCATCATCAGTGATCGTGTAAGTTGCATGTAGGTTCCACAAGCAATTCAAATGGCATTTTAACTTTTAATACAATTATATTTAAGTACAGTGGCAAGGAAGTTTTACTGCAATTGAACAGGGGCTGGGTAAGACTTAAAATGGAGTATTGTGCTCGGTTTGAACTTCTTGCCTATGAAAGGAATATATCCATGCTGTAGTGGAACGTTGTGAAGATTCACTCAATTGGTTTGCCGCATGTGGAGAGATTGAGTAAAGTGGTTCTTTATTCCCTTGCGTTAGAAGACTGAGAGAAGATCTCATTGAAACTTGTAAAATTCTTAGTCTTGGCAAGGCGAGGAGCGTAGAACCATGGTTAGGGGAACAAAATAATAAATCCTTGCCAAAGACTGAAAATAGGTTGGTTCCCGACAATTATCTACCTCACCTATCATCGGAACATTCATCCATTGGTTTCAAACGGTTAAACATCACAGTTCAGCTTGGATTTATGAGGTTATTTAATTTACAATTTCTCTTTATGTCTTAAAGTGATGAATAATCTAATACTGAGTCACTTTGTGAATAAATAATCCAGTATAACCATTCCTCAGACTTTTGACCAAGCTTCACATCAAACCTTCATTCAGACGGTTCTGATGAGCACATCTGGTTATACCCATCAGCCAACCCCCAATGCATAGCACACATCTTCCATGGCCGCATCCTGTTTGATTGCTGATGGATGCTCAAATCAAACCGTTACTTGAATTTCTCACTCACTGCACCATTTTTAGTTGTGAAGTGTAGTTACTTTCAATGAAGTATGAATCAAATTGGAATATTCTGTTACCTTTAGTTAACATGTAATTGCACTTAAAACATCTAAAATAAATGGAATTAACCAAAAGCCACAAAATGTTAAAATGTTATAACATTCTAAAGAGCTCTCTCAGTTGGACATTAAAGTTAACATGATACTATTTCGAAGAGATGGAGCCAAGTTCTCTCTCGAATCATTAGCAATATTTATCCCCACCCAACACCACTGAACCAGAACATCAATAGACAATAGACAATAGATGCAGGAGTAGGCCATTCAGCCCTTCGAGCCAGCACCGCCATTCAATGCGATCATGGCTGATCACTCTCAATCAGTACCCCGTTCCTGCCTTCTCCCCATACCCCCTCACTCCGCTATCCTTAAGAGCTCTATCCAGCTCTCTCTTGAAAGCATCCAACGAACTGGCCTCCACTGCCTTCTGAGGCAGAGAATTACACACCTTCACCACTCTCTGACTGAAAAAGTTCTCCCTCATCTCCGTTCTAAATGGCCTACCCCTTATTCTTAAAATGTGGCCCCTTGTTCTGGACTCCCCCAACATTGGGAACATGTTTCCTGCCTCTAATGTGTCCAATCCTCTAATTATCTTATATGTTTCAATAAGATCCCCCCTCATCCTTCTATATTCCAGTGTATACAAGCCTAATTGCTCCAGCCTTTCAACATACGACAGTCCCGCCATTCCGGGAATTAACCTAGTGAACCTACGCTGCACGCCCTCAATATCCTTCCTCAAATTTGGAGACCAAAACTGCACACAGTACTCCAGGTGCGGTCTCACCAGTGCCCGGTACAACTGTAGAAGGACCTCTTTGCTCCTATACTCAACTTCTCTTGTTATGAAGGCCAACATTCCATTGGCTTTCTTCACTGCCTGCTGTACCTGCATGCTTCCTTTCAGTGACTGATGCACTAGGACACCCAGATCTCGTTGAACATCCCCCCTTCCTAACTTGACACCATTCAGATAATAATCTGCCTTTCTATTCTTACTTCCAAAGTGAATAACCTCACACTTATCTACATTAAACTGCATCTGCCATGTATCCGCCCACTCACACAACCTGTCCAAGTCACCCTGCAGCCTTATTGCATCTTCCTCACAATTCACACTACCCCCCAGCTTAGTATCATCTGCAAATTTGCTAATGGTACTTTTAATCCCTTCATCTAAGTCATTAATGTATATCTTAAATAGCTGGGGTCCCAGCACCGAACCTTGCGGTACCCCACTGGTCACTGCCTGCCATTCCGAAAAGGACCCATTTATCCCCACTCTATGCTTTCTGTCTGTCAACCAATTTTCTATCCATGTCAGTACCCTACCCCCCAATACCATGTGCTCTAATTTTGCCCACTAATCTCCTATGTGGGACCTTGTCGAAGGCTTTCTGAAAGTCGAGGTACACCACATCCACTGACTCTCCCCTGTCAATTTTCCTAGTTACATCCTCAAAAAATTCCAGTAGATTTGTCAAGCATGATTTCCCCTTCGTAAATCCATGCTGACTTGGAATGATCCTGTTACTGCTATCCAAATGCTCAGCAATTTCGTCTTTTATAATTGACTCCAGCATCTTCCCCACCACTGATGTCAGACTAACTGGTCTATAATTACCCGTTTTCTCTCTCCCTCCTTTCTTAAAAAGTGGGATAACATTTGCTATCCTCCAATCCACAGGAACTGATCCTGAATCTATAGAACATTGAAAAATGATCTCCAATGCTTCCACTATTTCTAGAGCCACCTCCTTAAGTACCCTGGGATGCAGACCATCAGGCCCTGGGGATTTATCAGCCTTCAGTCCCATCAGTCTACCCAAAACCATTTCCTGCCTAATGTGGATTTCCTTCAGTTCCTCCATCACCCTAGGTTCTCCGGCCCCTAGAACATTTGGGAGATTGTGTGTATCTTCCTCAGTAAAGACAGATCCAAAGTAACGGTTTAACTCGTCTGCCATTTCTTTGTTCCCCATAATAAATTCCCCTGCTTCTGTCTTCAAGGGACCCACATTTGCCTTGACTATTTTTTTCCTCTTCAAGTACCTAAAAAAACTTTTGCTATCCTCCTTTATATTATTGGCTAGTTTACCCTCGTACCTCATCTTTTCTCCCCGTATTGCCTTTTTAGTTAACTTTTGTTGCTCTTTAAAAGAGTCCCAATCCTCTGTCTTCCCACTCTTCTTTGCTATGTTATACTTCCTCTCCTTAATTTTTATGCTGTCCTTGACTTCCCTTGTCAGCCACAGGTGTCTCTTACTCCCGTTAGAGTCTTTCCGCCTCTTTGGGATAAATTGATCCTGCAACCTCTGCATTATTCCCAGGAATACCTGCCATTGCTGTTCTACCGTCTTCCCTGCTAGGGCCTCCTTCCAGTCAATTTTGGCCAGGTCCTGCCTCATGCCTCTGTAATCCCCTTTGCTATACTGTAATACTGACACTTCCGATTTTCCCTTCTGCCTTTCCATTTGCAGAGTAAAACTTATCATGTTGTGATCACTGCCTCCTAATGGCTCTTTTACCTCTAGTCCCCTTATCAGACCAGGATCATTACACAACACTAAATCGAGAATTGCCTTCTCCCTGGTAGGCTCCAGTACAAGCTGTTCTAAGAATCCATCTCGAAGGCACTCTACAAACTCTCTTTCCTGGGGTCCATTTCCAACCTGATTTTCCCAGTCTACCTGCATGCTGAAATCTCCCATAACCACCGTAGCATTACATTTGTGACACGGCAATTTTATCTCCTGATTCAACTTGCACCCTATGTCGAGGCTACTGTTTGGGGGCCTATAGATAACTCCCATTAGGGTCTCTTTACCCTTACAATTCCTCATTTCTATCCATACTGATTCAACATCTCCTGATTCTATGTCACCCCTTGCAAGGGAATGAATATCATTCCTTACCAGCAGAGCAACCCCACCCCCTCTGCCCACCTGTCTGTCTTTTCAATACGTTGTGTATCCCTGAATATTCAGTTCCCAGCCCTGGTCCTCTTGTAGCCATGTCTCAGTGATCCCTACAACATCATACTTGCCCATGACTAACTGAGCCTCAAGCTCATCCACTTTATTTTTTATACTACGCGCATTTAAGTACAACACTTTAACTTCTGTATTTACCTCCCCTCTCACATCGGTCACAAATGGCCCTGCCCTTAATCTCTTTTCCCCTCTAGAACTTCTGTTCCCATTCTTCCGAGAGTCTTCTGCAATATCTCCTGTATTCCCTTTAACCTCATCTTCATATTCACAATTTGTTAACCCCTCCCCCCCACTACTTAGTTTAAAGCCACAGGTGTCGCACTAGCAAACCTGCCTGCCAGAATGTTTGTCCCCCTGCTGTTAAGATGTAACCCGTTCCTTTTGTACAAGTCACCCCTAGCCCAGAAGAGATCCCAGTGGTCCAGAAATCTAAATCCCTGCTCTCTGCACCAGTCCCTCAGCCATAAATTCATACCCTCTATCTCCCTGTTCCTGGCCTCACCAGCACGAGGTACCGGTAGCAGTCCAGAGATAACCACCTTCGACGTCCTACTTCTCAGTCTTTTTCCTAACTCTCTAAAGTCCCGCTGTAGCACCTCCTTCCTCTTCCGCCCGACGTCATTCGTGCCCACGTGCACAACGACTTCAGGTTGATCGCCTCCCCTCACTAGGATTTTCTGAAGCCGGTCCATGATGTGCTGAACCCTGGCACCAGGGAGGCAACAGACCATCCTCAAGTCCCTCCTGCTGCCACAGAATCTTCTGTCCGTCCCTCGGACGATGGAGTCACCCACCACTACGGCTCTTCCTGACTTCGGTCTCCCCTGTCGAGTATCCTTGCCAACAGGTCCGCCACCCCGACAGTTCCCAAGAGGGTATACCTATTTGCAATAGGCACAGCCACTGGGGTCTCCTGTAGTCCACGTCCACGTCCACTCCCCCCTGAAACAGTCTCCCACCTTCGCTCGACCTGGACCCTTGACGTGACAGCCTCACAATTGGTCCTGTCGAGGAAACTTTCGCATTCCCAGATGGCCCTGAGGTCATCCAACTGCCTCTCCAACTCCACCACACGTCCATTCAGGAGCTGCACCTGGACACAGCTCTTGCAGGTGTAGCTCCCAGAAGCTCCAGCGACGTCCCTATCTTCCCACATCCTGCAGGAAACACACTGCACCAACTTTTCCGCCATTACCTTGTGTCTATAAACAGTTCAGGCTTAAAACAATTGTACCCTCCTCACCTCAGCCTCCTCGCCGAAGACTCGCAGCCAAAGACTCGCACTTTTCTCACTGGGCTGCACCCGAACAGGGCTGCACCCTTTTGCAAGTCTTGCTTATATCACCAATTAAATTGCCTTTGTCCAATTCACCAGACTTCTCACTTAAATGATCACACAAGAAGACACAGAGTGCTGGAGTAATTCAGTGGGTCAGGCATTATCTCTGGAGAAAATGGATAGGTGACGTTTCGAGCTGGGTAAGGATCGTGACATAAAACGTCCCCTATCCATGTTTTCCACAGATGCTGCCTGACCTGCTGAGTTACTCCAGCACTCTGTGTCTTCTTTTGTAATCCAGCATTTGCAGTTCCTTGTTTCTTCATCCTGCTCCTGATTACAGTAGCTTGCTGTTCATCAGCGGACTGCCTTGCATCAGTCTACATTTTATTGGTTGTATAGTGCACTGGAAAATCCAGAGGTCATGCAAGGTATTATAGAAATACTTAGTAACTGGGCATGGGAAATAAATATATCACAATAGTAAAAATGTGTAAATCCTCACTAAATCCATGATTAGGCCAGTTTCAAAATGTTAAGTACCGATCTTTAACTCCATTTAGCTCATATTTCTGGGAATATAAGGCCATTTCAAGATGGCCATTTCCCAATTGTGAGCTCTGAGCATGTGGAATCAGAGGACAACCCTGCTGCCATCATCGGTCTCCTCTGATTAAAGCCCAAGGCAGGATGACAGATTATGCAATCTGTTTATCTGAGCATACAGTCTGATGGTGCACGCTGGAAACTCTGTCGGTGAGGAAACATTGAGCAGAGTGAGGAAACATTGAGCAGAGTGATTAATGCTGGAACAGTCTGCATCAGAATTAAAATGAGAACAAATGTTGACAGGTTTCCAGATCAATGGGGCAGTAGCCTGAGTGGCTCGAAGAAAATCTCAAGCCTGCAGTCATCAAATGATCACATTTCCTCCAAGATCTCTGTGCTCCTTTATTTTCGACCTTGTGCAACTTTGATCCATCGCTGAAGGCCATGTCTTCAGCTGCCTAAGCGTTGGACTCCGGAATCGCCTCAATAAACCTCTCCTTACCTCATCTGGAATCACCTGTTCAAGATGTCTGTTAAAATCTATTTCTGTGACCAGCTTTTCATCCTCTATGAACGCCTCCTGATGTGAGTGCTTTATCCAAGAATGCTTCCACAAAGCATCATGAGACATTGTATTATGTTAAAGTTGACATCCAAGGCTCAGTCAGAGCTTTGTTGACTCCGAGTCAAAACATTGTGTGTCCGAGTGCCACTGTAAAGATAGAAGCAGATAAGCCCAGGCCCGTGGAGGACTGAGGGAATGCTGCACTGTCAGTCAGGTAGATCTGAACCAGTGGAAGGGGAGCACTGTCACAAGGGCTGTACCTAGGGCGTGTCATTCAGTTGAAGGAATAATGCTGAATCCCTCCAAAAGAGTTGGCACGGCATCAGTGAGTTGAATAGTTACATTCTGCGATGTGACAATGTTAAAAAATGGGCATCTTAAGTAGAAGTGATGAAAATCGAATTCTCGTTTGCATATGGCACTCAAACCTCACCTTAAATCTTGACTAAAAATGCTCATTCTTGGGAGCTGGAAATTGAAAGTCATGAAGCAGGTTGCAATCAGTTGCTCAAGTAACTACAGAGGTCTAAAATGATGAAAACATAAAATGTTGGAAACAGTCACCAGATCAGGCAGCATCTCTGGAGAAGGAGAATTAATGCTTCAGATTTCTTTGTCTGATGCTGTCTGGTTTGCTTGGTAGTTCCAGCATTTTGTGCTTCTGTTTCACAGTTCCAACATCTGCAGTTCTTTACCTTTCAGTCAGTGATTGATCGACATCTGGTACTGTGTGAAGTGTGCAGAAAGCTAACATGGAGCTTCCAGCCTTTAGGATTTCTTCTGACCACCTGGTTTGCAAATGTGATTCATATGGTCAAAATTGTTTATAGCACCGAAGGAGGCCATGTGGCCCATTGAGTCTATGCTGGCTCCCACAGCAATCCATCCCCCCTCTTATTTCCCTGCAACCTATTTTACACCTTCTGCTCCTCATGGTATTCCCTCAATATTGCCCCTCTCATAGGGCAATGCTCCCTCGCCACTGCCCCTCCAACAGTACAACACTCCCTCTGTACTGCAATGATAGTGGGCACATTGGTTGACATTTTTCACATAACTCATAGAATGATATCATGACACAGTGGTAGAGTTGCTGCCTAACAGCACCAGTGACCCAGGTTCGATCCTGACTATGGGTGCTGTCTGTACGGAGTTTGCATCTTCTCCCTGTGACCATGTGGGCTTCCCCAGGTGCTGCGGTTTCCTCCTACACTCCAAAGACGGACAGATTTGTAGGATAATTGGCTTCGGTAAAACTGTAAATTGTCCCTTGTATGTAGGATAGTGTTAGTGTATGGGGTGATCGCTGGTCGGCGCGGACTAGGTGGGCCAGAGGGCCTGTTTCCGCGTTATGTCTCTAAAGTCTAAAGTAAAGTAAAACTCCGGGAGGATACCAGAAGATTGGAAACAGCCAATATGACTTCCTAGTTCAAAAAGAGTGAAAGACAGAAGACAGGGAACTATCAGCCAGTTTGTTCAACAGCAATTACTGGCATGATGCTGGAGTCAATCCTCAAAGAGGAAACAGGTAATCACTTAAAAATGCTGTATATAATTAAACCGTGTCAACATGGTGTTGTGAAAGGTAAATCATGTTTGACAAATTTGCCCAGATTCTTTGAGGATGCAATGGGAAGAAGTGATAAAGGGAAATATATAGATGTAATGTATTTATATTTTCAAAAGGCATTTGACAAACTGCCATGAAAGAGACTGGTGCATTAATTAAAAGTCTATGGTTTTGGTCGAAGTGTATTAGAATGGTTTGAAAGCTGCTTGTCTCATAGAAAAAAAGAGCTGGAATAAATGGGTTTAGTTTGGTTCAGAGTTACAGCGCGGAAACAGGCCCTTCGGCCCACCGGGTCCGCACCGACCAGCGATCCCCGCTAATTAACACTATCCTACACCCACTGGGGACTTTTTTTACATTTTACCAAGCCAATTAACCTACCTACCTGTACGTCTTTGGAGTAGGGAGGGAAACCAAAGATCTCGGAGAAAACCCATGCAGGTCACAGGGAGAATGTACAAACTTCATACAGACAAGCACTCATAGTCGGGATCGAACCCGAGTCTCTGGCGCTGCATTCGCTGTAAGGCAGCAACTCTACCACTGCGCCACCGTGCCGCCCTGTGTTATTTTCAGACTGGAAGGAAGTAACTCATGGAGTACCTCAGGGATCAGTTCTTGGCCTGCAATTGTTCACGATTTACATTAATGATCTGGAGGAAGGAACAGCATGTAAAGTTTCCAAATTTGCCACTGATATGAAAATAGGTGGAAGGGCATGTTGTGATAAGCATACTGTGATTCTGCAACAGGATATAGATAGAGTGAGTGAGCAAAGCAGACTGATAAATGGAGTTTAATGTGGGGAAGTGTGAGATCATGCACTTGGGTACGAGAAATTAAAAGGCAGTATTTGAATGGAGAGAGACTGCAGAATGCAGTACAGAGGAATCTAGGTGTTCTAGTAAATAAATCACAAAAAATTAGCAGACAGGTCGAACAAATCAAATGGGATTTTGGCCTTCATTACAAAGGGGTTGCAGTTGTAAAATAGGAAAGTTCTGCTGTTATTGTACAGTGTTGGTGAGGCTTTGTCTGAAATATTGCATCTGTTTTGTTCCCCTCACTTAAAAAAACTATAGTAACATTGGAGGCAGTCCAAAGGAGATTCATATCAGCTAATTCCTGATACAAGAGGGTTGGCCTACCAATAGAGAGCAAATAGTTTGGGCCTATATTTCTTGGAGTTTAGAAAAAATTAGGAGTGACCCTATTCAAACATAAGGTTCTGTGGTGCCTTGACAGGGTAGATGTTGGGAATGCTTTCACAAGTGGGAGAGTGCAACCAAGGTGACATATGTATAAGGCGAGGCTGGCCATTTTAAATGCAGACTGATAAATGGAGTTTAATGTGGGGAAGTGTGAGATCAGGCACTTGGGTACGAGAAGTTTAAAGGCAGATTATCTGGATGGAGAGAGACCACAAATGAATGAAGTACAGAGGGAATATAGGTGTTCTAGTACATGAATCACAAAAAAACACATTTAAAATCACAATCACATTTAAAATGACAGGCCCTTTCAGATAATTTTAAATGAGATTAGTAGAAATTTCTTCTCACAATGAATAGTGGCTCTCTGAATTACTCTGCCCCAATGTATGGTGCAAGCTGGATCATTGGAGGTATTTAAAGCAGAGATAGATAAATATTTGAAATATCGAGGAATAGAGGAAGGAGAAATAGCATAGAAGAGGAAATGTGGAGAGCACAGATCACCCATGTTCATATTGAATGACAAGGCAATGACCTACTCCTGTACCTATTTTCTCATGTTCTTGGGTAGTGCTCTGCACTGCCCCACAGTCTATGAGACCAGACAACATATCCAATGTAGTACTGAAGACCTGCACCTCAGAACCGGCTTATACTCCGGCCAGGCAATTCCAGTTCAATGTGAAATTATGGAAAATTGTCCATGTACATCCTGTTCGCTAAAAAGCAGGACAAATTCAATCTAAGCTCAATTATCAGCAATGCAATTGAAGCTGTCGTCAACAGAGCTCTCATGCAGCAGCTGCTCACCTGCTCATTCGTGCCCATTTTGGGTTGCACCAGGACCACTCCGCACCAGACCTCACTCAACCTTGGGCGACAGTGGACCGAAGATCTGAATTGCAGAGGTGAGGTGACAGTGGCTGCTCTTAGACATCAAGGCAACATTTGACCGGATGTGGTATAATGGAGGCCAATCATTCCAGCTCCAGGACATCACTTCATGAGTTCTTCAGGACAGTGTCCTTGGCCCAACTATCTTCAGCTGCTTAATCCCCATTTCTGCTTTTCCTTCCATCATTAGGTCAGAAGTGGGGATGTTCTCCAATGACTGAACAATGTTCAATTTTGTTCACTACTCCTCTGCAAATAAAGCAATCCCTGCCTGCATGCAGCAAGACCTCGGCAACACTCAGGCATGGGTTGATAAGTAACATTCTCTTTAAAAGAGTGCTGGGCATTGACCATTTCCAACAAGAGGCGGTCTAACCACTTACCCCTGACATTTAATGGCCGAGTCTCCATCATCAATATTCTGGGGTCACCATGACCAGAAATTCAACTGGAGCATTCACATAAATACTTCACTCCAAGAGCAGGATATCCTGACGCGAGTCACTCACCTCCTGACACCCAAAGTCTGTGATGGAACACGCTCTACTTGCCTGCATGAGTACAACTCCAACAACTGTAAAGAGGCTCAACATCAGGACAAAGCAGCACACTCGATCGGCACCCCACCAACCACTCTAAACATTCATTCCATCCACTGCTGTGCAGTGGTTGCAGTATGTACCAGCAAAATAATGTGCTGCAGTCACTCACTCAGGCTGCTGTAACAGCACCTCCCACACTCTCAACCCCTACACCCTGTCAAGTAGGTGCATAAGAACTTCACCACCTCAGATTTCCTTCCAAGTCACTTGCTATCCTGATATGGAAACTTATCACCTTCGTCATCACTGGGTCCATATCATGGAGCTCTCTATCTGAGAGGAATGTGGGAGCACCTTCTGCAGAAGGTCTACAATGGCTTTGGAGGGCAGCTCACCAGCACTTTCTCAAGAGCAACTCGGCGCGACAAATTAATCTTCCAAAATATATAAAAAATAAATTTCTTGGCGCTGCCCTCCAACCATGTGGCACTCCCTCAGACTGCCCTTCTGACAGTCCTGTGCTTCCTCGTTCCTGCCATTCCCACAGTGTGGCCCTCCCTCTGTACTGGCCTTCTAGCAGTGCTAACTTCAGGCTAAAGTTTTAATTCAAATCTCTGGGAAGGGATAGCACAGCTTCAGTTTAGAAGTTTGATGGGACATGGACTAAGTGCGGGCAAATGGGACTAGCTTAGATGGGACATCTTGGTTAGCATGGACGAGGGGCGCGTTTCCATGTTGTATGATTCTATATGAGCTCTCTGATGACGGTAGTCAAAGCCCGAAGACATCATCCACTGATGCTCGTATAACATTAGCCTTCTGTCAATGGCCGTTAGGGAAGAAGTTCGTGAATTAGTAGTCACAAGCATTGTTTGCTTGAGAAGCTTGGGACATTTCCATTACACTCATTAAAGATGCACTATGCCTCAGACTGAAGTTGCCAATTAAATGGGCACTTATCCTGGATCCTAACTGGGTCACTCTCTCTCATGTCCAGGAAAGTGGCTGGTAATCAGCCTGTAGAGGATATCCTGTGAGAGGAATTGGCCACTTTTTGTTTCCAACCAAACGGCTTGCTTCTACCTTGTTGCTGACAGTTGTAGTATATATCAATAAGAGTTTGCAAATCTTCACTCGTTACATTGCTATGGCTAAATGATTTAAATAACGCTCTCCTAGCCTGGAATATATCACTTGCCCTGTGTGACACACCCAAGATTAACTCCTAACATGCTTTTGATAATTGACATGAAACCGTTCCAGGTATAATGATTTATTGGTAGGGTGCCTCTGACTAACCAACACTCTGTTATATGGTTTCTGCAGACATGTGTCAATAGAATATACTGACTTTACTCTAGAACGAGTATAAGAAATGCAAAGGTAGACACAAAATGCTGGAGTTGCTCAGCGTGCCACGTAGCATCTCTGGAGAGAAGGAATGGGTGACGTTTCGGGTCGAGGTGGTCTAGACCCGAAACATCACCCATTCCTTCTCTCCAGAGATGCTGCTTGTCCCGCTGAGTTACTCCAGCATTTTGTGTCTACGATTTAAACCAGCATCTGCAGTTCTTTCCTACACATAAAACAATACAAAGGTATAATTCACTTGAGGAGATGACAGCTACTTGTCAGCGTGCCACAAACAACAGACCAAAGGCAAAATAACTACTCAGCAAAGGTTCCACTTACCAATAATTGAATCCCTCCGAAAGACATCTCTATCAAAAATATAAAACGATAGGTAGCGGAAGCTTCTTGGAATTTCACAATAGAAATCTTCACCATAAAACGGGCTGAAATGAGATATTAGTCTTTCTTAGTTTACTTAAGTTCAGCAATGGACGATAGAAAAGACGATTTTTTAATTAAACAGACACCATTAGAAGTCTGATGTAGAGTCTGAAGAAGGGTCCCAACCCAAAACGTGAACTACCCATGTTCACCAGAGATGCTACCTGACCCGCTGAGTTATTCCAGCACTTTGGGTCTTTTTTTGTAAACTAGCATCTGCAGTTCCTCATTTCTACTATTAGAAAACCTTCAGATTACATGCAGTCAAAAGGTTGTTGGTCAAGGTGGTGCAGAGAAAATGCTCACTGATAACTCAGCGAACTCAAGTTCAGATTTTGCAGCAGTTGGAAAATTTGAACACAATTAAAAAATTAAAAATAAGGGGTTGATACCAGCGAGCAGGCTGTTAGATGGCTGTCAAAATCCGGCTGATCCAGTGAATCCTATTTGGCAGAAAGCTTGCCAACCTCACCCAGTCTTGGCCAATACGTCACTCCAACCCACAAAAATGCCATTAACTATTAACCACCCAGTAAAAAAGGTCTCGACCCGAAACATCACCCATTCCTTCTCCCCCAAGATGCTGCCTGACCCGCTGAGTTACTCCAGCATTTTGTGTCAATCACCCAGTAAAGTTGCCTGCTGCACCAAATTCAGGGGAAGAGCAATAAGTGGTAATCATGACACAGAGAACAGTCCAGTACAGGAACAGCATCAACGGCCCACAATGTCCATGCCGAACATAATGTCAAGACCAACTCTTATCTGCCTGCACTTTATCTATATCTCTCCATTACCTGAATATCCTTGTGCCTATCTAAGTCTCTTAAATGCCACTGACGTATCTGCCTCCACCACCACCTCCAGCAGTACGTTCAAGGTACTCACCCCCCTCTATGTAAAAAAATTATCCCACACATCTCCCTTGTCCTTCTCACCTTAAAGGTATGCCCTCCAACTTTTGCTATTTCTATCCTGGGGAAAAAAGTTTGGCTGTCTACACTGTTTATGTCTCATAATTTTACATACCATATATCATTATACATTAAATATCATTCCATTGAGTGTGAATAAATGCAAAGTGAAAGGCCAGAAGATAACTGTATGCAGACTAATGACACTGCCAAGGGTAACTGGTACAGAATAAGACTGCAAGGAATATGGAAGCAAGTTTGAAATGGCCACTTGCTGGAACACGTTTAGTTTGAATGGACAGCAGCTGGTTCACTGCAAGGCAATTAATGTCAGCTTCCAGAGTCTGCAAGAAAAGCGTTGAGTTTGATGCTTCATATTCGAAAATTACTCACAGATGTCAATTACTTGCTCAGTGCATTTGTTGCTTAAATTACAAGCAGTAGGTTTCAGAATGGTGGAGACAAAATGCATAATGGAATTGGCAGCACACAGGTGACGGATCAGAAAAGGCCATTCAGCCAAACACACCTTCCCTCCAAAGCATTCACAAGGAAGCAGACATGCATTTATGTCCAGTCTTTCACCTCCTCAGTATGCCCCAAAGCAGTCAATGATGCAGTGCACCAATGCAAGGCATACAGCCGCACATTTGTACAAAGATAGTTCCCACAAATTACAATGACCAGAAATTCAGTTTTTAAGTGTTGGTCGAAGGAGATATAATGGCCAGAGCAACAGGAACATAAGTCTTGGCTCTTGGTTGAAATATGTTTTGTGAGTTAACAGAGGATTGAGGTTTTGTAATCCGACGTTAAAGGCCATTTGATACGTCTAAGGGGCAGCACGGGGGCGCAGCGGTAGAGTTGCTGCCTTACAGCGCCAGAGACCCAGGTTCGATCCTGACTATGGGTGCTGTCTGTATGGAGTTTGTACGTTCTCCCTGTGACCGCGTGGGTTTCCTCCAGGTGCTCTGCTTTCCTCCCACTCTCCAAAGACGTACAAGTTTGTAGGTTAATTGGCTTTGGTAAAATTGTAAATTGTCCCTAGTGTGTAGGATAGTGCTAGTGTACGGAGTGATCGCTGGTCGATGTGGACTCGGTGAGCCGAAGGCCCTGTTTCCGCACTGTATCTCTAAAGTCTAAAGTAAAGTCAATGGAATAAAAGGAACAGGAACAGCACAAACACAGAATTGGCTCTTGGTGGGGAAGCTGGGACCTGTGTTGTTTATTGGACGGGAGGGGAGTGCACAATACAGAGCCGCAGGATTCACAGTACCAGGACCTCTCTCTTCGCGCTATGCAGGATTGAATTGCACCTGCGAGCACATGGCACAATTATGAACTCTGGACATGGCACCGTAGTCGAAAGCAAGCTAAGAGAAAGACTGAAAATAAACCACGAGGATATAATCAGCCCAGGATGGGCGTGGGCTAGTAAATTGCAACGTGAGGAAGTGTGAGATGACACATATTGATAAGACTATTAATTAGGCCCAAATACAAGCTAAATGTTCACATTTAAAAAGACGCATGAGAAGAAATCTTTGAAGATGAACAATCCAGTTAATAAAACTCAAGGATATTGGACTGTTTAAGTCAAGTCAAGAGTGTTTTATTGCCATATGTCCCGAAACAGAATAATGAAATTCTTACTTGCAGCAGCACAACAAAAATGTAAACATAGCACTCAGTGGATACCATAATGAACGACAAAAAAAGTTTAAAAAAAATTAACTAACTAAGAATCAAAGTGCTGGAATAATGCAGCGAGTTAGGCGGACTCCTTGGAGAACGTGGATAAGTGACATTTTGGGTCGAGCCCCTTCTTCAGACCAGCTTAAAGAAGAGTCCTGACCCAAAACTTCACCTATCCATGTTCTTTTAGGATGCTGCCTGGCCCAATGAATTACTCCAACACTTTGTGTCTTTTTTTACAAACCAGCATATGTAGTTCCTTGTTTCTAAACGAACGAACTAACGAACTAACTAACTAACGAACTAACGAACTAACGAACGAACTAACCAACAAACAAACAAACCAACTAACTAACTAACTAACTAACTAACTAACTAACCAACCAACCAACCAACCAACCAACCAACCAACCAACCAACCAACCAACCAACCAACCAACCAACCAACCAACCAACCAACCAACCAACCAACCAACCAACCAACCAACCAACCAACCAACCAACCAACCAACCAACCAACTAACTAACTAACTAACTAACTAACTAACTAACTAACTCTATATAAAACCAAAAGTCCAAAAGCCCAGAAGTTGTGGTAAATCCCTGTAAACACAAATTTAACACCAGTTGGAAAACTGTGTCGGTGTTGGACGCGAGGAGAAGATTCATTGATATTCTCAATATCTCTATGGCTCATGGCTGCTCAAAATTGACAGGGTGCACTCAGGGTGGTGAGTACCTTGAGCATCACAAACCAAGAGCACACAATGGTCCAGCGTAAAATGGTGCAAGGTGCACACCACCTCACAAACCACTTACCCGCCTGGCCCATCAGGCACCGCCCGCACAATCTGTTATTTTGTATTTGTATTGTACTTTAATATTTTGTTTGGCATTGCTTCAGATTGCACTGCAATCATTTGCACGATTCTGCTGTTTTACATTCACTGTGGCATTTGTTGTATCTATCGCTACTATGTATATGTTTGCTCTGTGAGCTTCATGAGAAGAAAGAATTTTATTGCACCCTCATGATTATGACAATAAACATCTGAATCTGAGTCTGAGGTTAAATTTTAATCAAATAACCTAACCAATTTTTTAAAGAGCTGAGTAGGCCTGACTGGCAGAATGGCTTGCTCCTCTGCAAAGCAAATCTACAATAGTATGAGTATTCAGTTCTGGGGTAAAGGCATCACTGATAATGCACCCCTTACTCCAATTCCCTTCACTCCTGAACTGAAGGGCCTCTGTGTCGGAGTGGAAAAGTCAACCAAATCCTTGAGTGTCTGCAGCCAGGTCAGATACGGACTGCTGATTTCCCCTCTCTAAAAGAACATTAGTGCATTGGTTAGGTATTAACATTAGGCGAGGTGACCAAAGGGTCAAGTCAAAGGGCTAACTTTTAATTCGCGCCTTCTCGGAGGACTAAGAGGTAGAAATGCGGTGACAAAAATGTAAAGTTTCAAATTTTTTGGGGGTTTACATCAATACTTGCATTAAATAATAATTCTGACAAAATTTATTGGAGCATATCAACCTTATACCTCACAGCCTCACAGTACAACTTTTTTGAACAAAGGGCCAGCCTTCAAATAAAAAGGGTCAGGTTCCTAGACAGACACTGCTCAAAATTGCAGCAAGCTGTAGTGAGGAATGTTTCAGAAGACTCCATGGGGAAACAAAAATCAAAAGCATAATTTCTCCCTCTGCCATTTAGCCCCGCCAGCCGCACGTCTTTCAGAACAAGATGCTTGTAAGTTGAATATTTCGGCAGAGGGAAACAGGGAGGGGATACAGGAGATTAATGTATTTGTTCCATGGTTGACTGTTAGAATGAGGCTTTTGTGCAGTTCCCCATCTGGTTTTGATTTGGTGCCAGATGACACCAATTAATTAGCATTCATCACAAAGACCAGGCTAAGTTTGGGTGATTCAATAAACCACAGGTCCTACATTACTTCAGAATTTTAAGAATCTCAACATAATGGCTGTTGTTTTGGTCAGTATCAAATCACAATGAGCCATCAGCAGCAGTAATGATTCCCCTCCCCCCCCCCCCCCCCCACCCACACCCCACCAACAACTCCCTCCCTTCCCATCCCTCAACCTGCTCTTACTTCTCTCCTGCACTTAATTCCACAATCTCCACACTCTCACCACCTCAACATGACCTAACCCCCTGAACACATCTCTTGTTCCCTCACTCTGCTGTTATCTCAACGCCTCTCCTCTCAGAGTGCCCTTTCTCTTTGAATCTCCCTCTCCCTGCCATATTTCACCCTAACCTTCTGGTTCGGGTTGCCAACTGTTCCGTATTAGCCGGAACATCCCGTATATTGGGCTAAATTTGTTTGTCCCGCAAGGGACCGCCCTTGTCCCGTATTAGGCCCGGGGGGCTCTGTAGGCCCGGACACTGTAGGCCCGGATACTGTAGACCCGGGGGCCGCTGTAGGCCCAGACAGTGTAGGCTAACGGAGTGTGTTTGGGGAGCGGGGCCGAGTGTGTTCGCCTGACGGAGGTTGCATTGCAACCCACCTCCCGGCCCGGCCGGCCGCCATTGGTGGAGAGGGAGTGCGTGGCCGCTGGCTGGGTGAGGTCACGTGGGACGCGGGCGGTGACGTCACCTTTTGTCCCTTATTTGGGAGTTAGAAAGTTGGCAACCCTACCTCTGGTTGACATTGGGATCTTCCTGGCTCTGACAAGAATGCAGAGCTCCGTCAGTGCTTTAGTCAACATTCCCCAACAAAACAATTCAACCCATCAAAATAGTTGAGTTGGTTATGCATCTTCTTGGCTGTTGCTGGGCTCTTTCTTTGCGCCATAATCTGCCACATTTGCCGAATAGCACCACTTACTCTTCCACAATAATGTACTGTGTGTGCATGGCTTTGGCACGTTCTGCTCAGCCAATACTACCTGTCCATGCAACCACCTTCTTCATTATCATTTGATGTCAGTAGCTTAGTAAAGATGAGTCAACTAAATTGCTCCTCTCACCCAACCCTATCCCATGATGGAAAGAGCTAAACAAACATAATGCGTTTCCCTGAGTAACATCCCCAGACCTCACACCCACCCCTCCTTGTTCCACCCTTCATCGACTGGCCCCTGTCTCACCCTCGCCCTCCACCCTCTCCTCCTTATCCCTCTCCACTCTCAGTTCTGATGCAGGGTTTCAACCCAAGATGATTCTCTCTCATTTGATTTGTCCAACCCGCTGAGTTTCTACAGTTAGTTTTTTGCCCACACTCATCTCTTGGATTATCTTGCGAACACTGACCTTGTCATGATACTTGACTGGACACTGGAATGCGAACAGGCCTTTCAGCCATTTGGGCCTGCTCTACCAATGACTGAAATTCAGGATGGTCCGTATTATGAACTCCATCTCCCCACCTTGCTCTGTAATCTTTAATCCCATTATACTATGTAAAACCAACAATTCCTGTCATGACATTCTCTATTAATCCCCATGCTTGGCAGATTTTTGAGGGAGGAAGTTCCAGATTCCCACTACCCCTTGTGTGACCTTGAGCTTCCTGACATCACCCCTGAAAGTCTGGCTCTAGTTTTAAGCTTTTGCCTGTATGTTCTGGGCCCACAACCCACACCATAAACAGTTTCCCCTTTTCCACCCAAGCAAATCTTTCAATCCCCCTTTAATCTTCTACACTCAAGAGAACACAAGTCCAATGTGCACACGTGGACTTAATTGATTAACTCTGTAAACCCTGGGGGCTGTAGAGGAATAAAGTGGATTGAAATTCTGAGCGCTGCTTGAAAGAAATATTCCGGTCACTGAGATTGCTGGCTTGCAGCCACTGTTCACCACTATTCACTCACAGCAATCCTCGGCAGCAACAACAAAAACTGCTCGCAGCAGGTCTTCACACAGATTTCAGTTTTGTGTGCATGATAAAAAATAGTGAGACAATCTCACTTTAGTTTCCCAATAGAAAACAAACAAAAAGAACTTTGAATGTTCAATTGGCGGAGCTGAAGATGTAATGCCTCTTTATATGTTTGTCAAGGGAAACTCTTGTTCCAACGCTGGCTCTGAAATATCTTATCGGAAGGAAGAGTGACAAGCAAAATCCCTGGTCTCATTCATTAAAGCCTCTAATGCTCAACTGCAAAGATTTGAAACTGAACAACAAATGGGTGATCAAGGATATTGAAAATGCAGGGGCTTAAGCCGAGCTGCTTAATGCATGAAGTTGGCTCAAGGCAATCATTTAAAGCTGAATGGTGGGACACCTTCCAAATCTCCCCCAATGCTCTGAGCATAGCAGATGCCAGGATAGCTCCAGACTCCATCAGCTGAGGCATCAACAAAGCTTGTTTGTGCCTTTCAACTCCAATGTCGTACTCTGTCTGCATACCTGTTGAAACAGTGGACCGGTTATCCAACAGCTAAATTACCAATAAGACTTGGGCATTCTGGATGTAGAAATAGGAGTAGTCAGGATTTTTGGGCAGCTCCATGATTTCAAACAGAAAATTATTTCAAACAGGGCAGCACAGTGGTGCAGCGGTGAAGTTGCTGCCTTACAGCTCCAGAGACCCGGGTTCAATCCTGACGATGGGTGCTTGCTGTACGGAGTTTGTTTGTTCTTCCCATGACCTGCGTGGGTTTTGCTCGGGAGCTCCGGTTTTCTCCCGCACTCCAAAGTTGTACACGTTTGTAAGTTAATTGGCTTGGTAAAATTATAAACTATCCTTCTTAGTATGTGTAGGATGTAGTGTTAATGTGTGGGTATCGTCCCTGGTCGACGTGGACTCGATGGGCCAAAGGGCCTTTTTCGCGCTGTGTCGCTAAACTAAACTAAACTAAAGTGAGCTTCTAGATTGTGTTCCCAGCAGGTAAGGTGGGAGTTAACCCATTGCTTTCTCAAGAGAGCTGCTCCAGTTTCTTAGTGGTGCTGAATTTCATCATATGAAGGTCTACCCGACTCCTCTAAATGTGTAGCCATCTTGATGTACCAACTTCTCCCAAGTTCAAGCTACAATAATAAAATCTGACACTAAGTCACATAAGATGATGTTGGGGCATTGTCAAAAGTTACATTTTAAGGAAATGAGTAAAGTGGGAGATTTTGGGAGGGAACTCTAGGCATAGAAACTCCGTAGCTAAAGGCTCCTTCCCCAATAGGGGGAGTGATTAAAATCAGCAATGATTCAACATCTGTCTCTTTATGGATGACACAGCTGGTCTCTGAGATTTTTTGAGTTGGTACTGAACAAGAACATTTTAGTTTCTTTTCTCTTCAATTTCTTATGTTCCTTTCGTGTCTTACTCGGAATTAGTCAGCTGAGAATGGGTAGGAGTGTGCACGCAGGTTTGATGGATTAAAGTCTACGGCAATTATAAATGTCCATACTTAAAACTATCAATCACTCCAAGGCGAAGTGGGAAGTGGAAGCAGTGGGAAGTGAAACCCATGGTCAGAGTGGCTGTCGGATTCACACCTCAGGTGATTTTACAGGTACTCGTCTTTCTTGATAGACATTCTGGAGAGAATAAAAACAATTGCCCATATACGCTGCCAATGCCTGAAGCTCTGAGTTGTGAGTAGGAGTTAGTAAAGTGACTTACTCCCCCTTCACCTGCTCTGCTTTTGAAGGGATGGGAATTATCTGTTGCGGGATGTAGTTTGCTTCATGGCTAACAAATATATTCCCTCGCCAGGTGCCACAACTCATGATCAACTCTATGTCAATGAGTGTTATGTGTTCAAGTCCAGAAACAAACCATTCATATGGCATGACACGCCAGTGCATAACTAAGAATCCTGTGGCACCACTATGAAGAACAGTAAGGGAGAACTCTCTGGTGCCCGGCTAACGTTTGTCTCTCATTGTCTAATCATGACGCCTGGCTGAGGTATTGTGTACAGACTGGCAGCCATACTCCTACCACTCAACAATTTCCACACTATCAAATTATTTGGTTGGCTATGAAAAGCTTTGAATACCGTGAGACTGATGAAAGATGTTTTAGAAATGTAAGCCATACTTATGTTCTTTGTAGGTACAAAGCAAAATATGCAATTGCTTTAAAAATCTCTGCAAAGCACTCAGCTAGTTCCCAAAGAAAAACTGCACCTACTCCTCTCCATTCAATTTACCATCACACTTGAAAAGCCCATTCGAACCCTTCACCAAACACACAATCCCCTCTCATCATCAACGGTCGATTTGACAAACATTTACGCTCCGTGTGCCAAGGCTTGCAGGATCTCCCGTTTGCTCTCCATTTTAACCCCCCTTTCCATTCCCATACTGATCTTTGTGGTGCAGGCCGCCTACATTACCAGACTGAGGCCACTTGCAAACTGGAGGAACAGCACCTCATTTTCTGCTTGGGAAGCTTACAACCTAATGGTGTAAACATTGAATTCTCCAATTTTAGGTAACTACATAACCAGGGCGGCATGATGGCGCAGTGTTAGAGTTGCTGCCTTACACTACTTGCAGCTCCAGTGACCTGGGTTCAATCCTGACTATGGGTACTGTCTGTACAGAGTTTGTATTTTCTCCCTGTGATCACGTGGATTTTCTCCGAGATCTTCGGTTTCCTCCCACTCTCCAAAGACGTATAGGTTTGTAGGTTAATTGACTTGGTATAAATGTAAATTGTCCCTAGTGTGTGTAGGATAATGTTAATGAGCGGCGATCGTTGGTTGGCACGGACTCGGTGGGCCGAAGGGCCTGTTTCCGCGCTGTATCTCTAAATTAAACTAAACTAAAAACCATTCCCCACTCCGTTCTCCCCCATATATCCCCTCTCCCCCCCTCCTCCCCTGTGCCCCACCTGGACTTGCACCTATTTCTCCCCTTCCTACCCCTTATACTGCTTCACTAGCTTTACAATTCGCAACTCTTCAATCGTTTTGTCTCACATCTTCAGTCTTTTCATCTCTGACCTTTGTCCAACCATCTGCCTATTGTCCAACCATCAGCCTAAAACCCCTCCTCACTTGTATCAACCTATGAGTTGCCAGGTTTTATCATGCCCCTCCTCTCGTACAGCTTTCTTACCCCCCCTTCCACAATCAGTCTGAAGGAGGATCCCAACCTGAAACGTCAACTATCCATGTTCTCCAAGATGCTGCCTGACCCACTGTTACCCCAGTATTTTGTGTCTTTTTTGTAAAAAAGCATTTGCAATTATTTGTTTCTAAAAGCAAAATGAGAAAATGCTTTGAAAACTGAAAAATCGCAGTTAGTAACTAAACTGCACATTTTCCTCTCCATCCCAATCTATTTTACCACCTCACTTGGAGAGCTCATGCTATTCTTTCACCAGCTACACATTCTCCTTTCTAAACACAACCCTGTGATGCCAAGTGCTAATCTCAAACATGTTATCAGCAATCAAATTGTATGGTTCTCGGAGGATTTTAATCACAGTCAAATGCACTCAGCAATGCTCATGCCAAACTAGTTAACATGAAAATAGATTCTCTGAGGTTCCTCTGATCCAAACCAACTTTCACAAAGATCAAATTTAGATAAAATCACCTCAATGTTTAGTGTTCTCTAATTAAGAGGTAATTCTGTTTAATCAGACTATTTCAAAGCATTAGATCATGAGTTGACTGACAGGAATGTTCTGAATGGGCCAAGCCATAATTGCACCATCGCTTCTGAATCAGAAGATTGTTGTTTCAGGACCACCTCCTGAGATTTGACAAAGAAAAACTAAGCTCACATACTCAACGCAATACTGAGATAGTGCTGCACTATTAGAGATACAACCTTTCCTTTGAGACGTACAGGTATGTAGGTTAATTGGCTGGGTAAATGTAAAAATTGTCCCTAGTGGGTGTAGGATAGTGTTAATGTGCGGGGATCGCTGGGCGGCACGGACTTGGAGGGCCGAAAAGGCCTGTTTCCGGCTGTATATATATGATGATGATATGATGACATTTAGCATTTAGCAGAAGCCTATCTTCCTTCTCAGATGTACATGAAAGAATGCATAAAATCATTGGATCGCCTTTGCGAAGAGGGAGGAAACTGGAGAACCCAGAAGAAACCCATGCATATGTAGGGAGACCATGTAAACATAGACAACACTTGAGGTTGGGATCGAACCTGGGTCTTTGGCGCTGTAGGGCAGCAGCTCTACCAGCTGTGCCGCTGTGCCACTGTCATATTCCTGTTTGTGAGAACTGGTCCCCAATTCATCTCATTGTCCAATTGGTGCTTTGGGAGTTTGCGGAAGTGCTATAGAAATGCAAGTCCTCCTTCCTTCCATCTTTCTTTCTGAACCAATGTAGATTCTCAACAATACATCAATTGCAACTCATTCCAATAGTCACACATCAATTCCATACACAAGTTCAAAACCAGTAGGATCTGTAGATGCAAAGAGTAGGATTTAACGGGCCCTTTTCAGAATGGCAGGCAGTGACTAGTGGGGTGCCGCATGGCTCGGTGCTGGGACCCCAGCTATTTACAATATATATTAACGATTTAGATAAGGGAATTAAATGTGACATCTCCAAGTTTGCGGAAGACAAAGCTGGGTGGCAGTGTGAGCTGCGATGAGGCTGCAGGGTGACGTGGATAGGTTGGGTGAATGGGTAGATGCATGGCAGATGCAGTAAAATGTTGATAAATAGACAATAGACAATAGACAATAGGTGCAGGAGTAGGCCATTCAGCCCTTCGAGCCAGCACCGCCATTCAATGCGATCATGGCTGATCACTCTCAATCAGTACCCCGTTCCTGCCTTCTCCTCATACCCCCTCACTCCGCTATCCTTAAGAGCTCTATCCAGCTCTCTCTTGAAAGCATCCAACGAACTGGCCTCCACTGCCTTCTGAGGCAGAGAATTCCACACCTTCACCACTCTCTGACTGAAAAAGTTCTTCCTCATCTCTGTTCTAAATGGCCTACCCCTTATTCTTAAACTGTGGCCCCTTGTTCTGGACTCCCCCAACATTGGGAACATGTTTCCTGCCTCTAATGTGTCCAATCCCCTAATTATCTTATATGTTTCAATAAGATCCCCCCTCATCCTTCTAAATTCCAGTGTATACAAGCCCAATCGCTCCAGCCTTTCAACATACGACAGTCCCGCCATTCCGGGAATTAACCTAGTGAACCTACGCTGCACGCCCTCCATAGCAAGAATATCCTTCCTCAAATTTGGAGACCAAAACTGCACACAGTACTCCAGGTGCGGTCTCACCAGGGCCCGGTATAACTGTAGAAGGACCTCTTTGCTCCTATACTCAACTCCTCTTGTTACGATGTGAGGTTATCCACTTTGGTGGCAAGAACAGAAAGGCAGATTATTATCTGAATGGTGTCAGATTAGGAAAAGAGGAGGTGCAACGAGACCTAGGTGTGCTTGTACATCAGTCACTGAAAGTAAGCATGCAGGTACAGCAGGCAGTGAAGAAAGCTAATGGCATGTTGGCCTTCATTACGAGAGGATTTGAGTTTAGGAGCAAGGAGGTCCTACTGCAGTTGTACAGGGCCCTGGTGAGATCGCACCTGGAGAATTGTGTGCAATTTTGGTCTCCTAATTTGAAGAAGGACATTATTGCTATTGAGGGAGTACAGCATAGGTTCACCAGGTTAATTCCCGGGCTGGTGGGACTGACATATAATGAAAGAATGGGTCGACTGGGCTTGTATTCACTGGAATTTAGAAGGATGAGAGGGGAACTAATAGATACATATAAAATTCTTAAAGGATTGGACAGGCTAGATGCAGGAGAAATGTTCCCGATGTTGGGGGAGTCCAGAACCAGGGATCATGGTTTAAGAATAAGGGGTAGGCCATTTAGGACTGAGATGAGGAAACATTTTTTCACCCAGAGAGTTGTGAATCTGTGGACTTCTCTGCCACAGAAGGCAGTGGAGGCCAATTCACTGGATGTTTTCAAAAGCGAGTTAGATTTAGCTCTTTGGGCTAAAGGAATCAAGGGATATGGGGATAAAGCAGGAACGGGGTACTGATTTTAGATGATCACCCATATCATATTGATTGGCAGTGTTGGCTCAAAGGGCTGAATGGCCTACTCCTGCACCTATTTTTTATGTTTCTATGTTTCTAACTGGAAGTACTCAGTTTGCCGATGATAGAAAAATAGATGGCATGTTGTGATGAGGACATGATCATATTGAATGGCAGAGCAGGTTTGAGGGGCCAGTTCCTATTTACTCGTATTCTTAATTGTTAACTCATTTGTTGTGGGTCAGGAATAACATAAAGGCAAAAATATTTTCATTTCATCATAGCAGCCAAACTATTGAGGTAAAATTAAAATTCTAATGGAAAAAACATATACCATAAGGATTTCTCCACTATTTTGGTCCGAAACACCTCCTCTTGATCCAGATTGACTGTACAGTAGCAGTCCCTCATCTTAGTTGGCCCTGGGTAGGGAGGCATGTTTTTTGCTTCTGCTGCAAGGCAAGAATAAAAACAGGTAATTGGCATTGAAATCAAAACTAAAGCAGCCCATTAAAAGTTAATTTGAAATCTTAACACAAACTACCTTCAGAAAAGTTACGATTGCATGTTGCAGATGACCTTTCTCAGCCCTTCAGGGTTACAGGTAACGTTCCTCTATTATTGTACGTTTAATATATAAAAAATCTCCAGGCTAAAGAAGCAATAATCAAACAAAATCTAACACTAATACACCAAGAGGATACACTAGGTCAATTCATTGAAAACTAGAACAAGGATGTAATTTCTTTACGAATTGAAAGGAGAAAAATGGAGTGAGTTGGAGAGGTTTGTGAGGGGAATCCAGAGCTGAGATCCGAGCAGTCAAGGGCATTGCCGTCAATGGCAGTGCAACCAAAAAATAGGGGTAATCCTAGGCTGGAATTAGTGATCTATAATGACCATGAAGAGAAACAAGAAGAAATGTCTTCTTGGCCTTGCCCTTCTCTTAATCTGCCTTAAGGGTGGAAGAAGGCAGATTAAGAGAAGGGCAAGGCCAAGAAGACATTTTACCTCAGGATACCTAAAAACATTTCACACCAAGTGAAGTGTAGAAAGGAACTGCAGATGTTGGTTTATCGTGAGGAAAAGAATGGATGACATTTCCTGATCTGAAACGTCACCCATCCCTTTTCTCCAGAGATGCTGCCTAACCCGCTGATTTACTCCAGCACTTTGTGTCTACCTTCACACCCAGTGAAGTTGGTTACAAGTCAACTGCTGTTGTAAGGCAGGTGATGATAGAGCCAATTTGTGCACACCAAGCTCCCATTAAAAGCTAGTGTGTTTAATTAACTGAGGAGATCCCTTCTTTGAATTATGCAAGGGATCTTCCACATTGACCTGCATACTTCCTTTCAGTCTGAAGGAAAACTAACCCTTCATTGTTATTCACTGCTTCCTGTTATATAACCAATTTTCTATCCATGCTGCTGGATGGTTAACTAGCTGCATCGGAAACATGTACTGAATTTCTTCCCCTTTGTAACTTTTGTTTCAATGGCGCACTCAGATGGGGCTGTGTTTCATTATGTCAGATTAAGCAAGACACTGCTTGGGTCTGAAAAGAGCCAGCAACTGAGTCTTCCTTACCCTTTTTGGGAGAGAATTCCAAAGATTTGCCAAACCTGGATGAGGAGGTTTCTCATTACAGCACTGAAACGTCTGCCTAGATTATATGAGGGATTCCAAAGAGTTGCTTGATGGTTTTATAGTGGGGTGTGCCATTGGAACAAACACTGGAGAGGGGAAGAAATTAAGTATGTGTTTCCTGTGCAGCTAGTTAACCTTCTAGCAACATGGATAGAAAATTGGCTAAAAAACGGGAAAATGGTGGCACAGCAGTAGAGGTGCTGCCTTAAATGCCAGAGACCTCGGTTCAATCCTGACTAGGGGTGCTTGTCTGCACCGAGTTTGTACGTTCGCCCCGTAACCTGCATGGGTTTTCCCCGGGATCTCTTGTTTCCTCCAACACTCCACAGACGCACAGGTTTGTAGGTTAATTTGTTTGGTATAATTGTAAATTGTCCCAAGTGTGTGAAGGATAGTCTTAATGTGTGGGAATTGCTGGTCGGCGCAGCCTCGGTGGGCCAAAGGGTCTGTTTCAGCCCTGTATCTCTAAACTAAACTAAACAGTGAACAATGATGGGTTAGTATTTTTTCAGACTGAAAGGAAGTATACAATAGTGTCCCAGGAACTGGTACTGCTTTTCTTCACATTGGAGTTGGGTGTAAAGACACAATTTTCAAATATGCACGGTAAAGCCTAGAGACAGTGAACTGAGAGGAGGACAATAATTGACCCAAAGAGACATAAGCAGACTGGTGAAATGGCAGACAGTGCCAGATGAAATGGAATGCTGAGGAGTATGAAGTGTTACATTTAAAGTGACAATCTGGGATATACTTGAATAGTCTGTTGAAAGTGCAAGCACATGGTGAGAAAGAAGTTTCAAAACATACAGGCTCCTGGAGTTCATAAATAAACATATTGTGCAAGAGTCAGGAAGTCAACGTGGACATTATAGAACACTGGCTAGACAACAACTGGAATGTTGCTCGGGTTCCAGTTGTCACACTTTAGATTTTGTGAAGACTTTGTAAAATTATTCCAAGGACGAGGAATTTCAAGACTGGAGAAATTGTGGCTAGTTCGAGACTGCAGAGATCCGATGCTTGGGCCTAAGATATTCACAAGATGTATAAACAATTTGAGTGAGGGGAACCAAATACATTTCTAAGTTTTCTCAGAAAACTTTAACATTATGAGTACAGAGGAGGATATTAGGAGATTTCCAGGGGGTATGGATAAACTGAGTGAATGGCAGATGGAATATAATGTGGAAAAACCCAAGGTTATCTGGTTTGGTACATATAACAGAAAAGCTTAGTATTTTACGTTAGTTTCATTTAGAGATACAGCGTGCAAACAAGCCCTTCGGCCCACTGAGTGCATGGATCAGTGATCACCCATACATTAGTTCTACCCTACACACTAGGGGCAATTTATAGAAGCCAATTAACCTACAAATTTAAATATCTTTGGGATGTGGGAGGGAAAAAACCCACGTGGTCACAGGGAGAACGTACAAACTCCATACAGACAGCACCTGGAGTCAGGATTGAACCCACATTTCTGGTGCTGTAAGGCAGCAGCTCACCCACTGTGGCCTCCCGAAGTGCAGCACTCACTCTACACTGCCCCAACCACAGTGAGACCCCCTCCTCACCACTCACAGTGTAGTACTCCTTCAATGCTGCCCCTCCTACAATGAGACTCTCCCTCAACACTGCCTCTCCCGCAGTGCAGCACGGCCTCAGGAGTGTTCCTCCACAGTGTTGCACACCCTTAGGACTAGAGACAGAGTGTGAATTTTGTGCAGCAAACTACAATGACAATAAAACTTTCTAGTAGTTCAGAGGTCCGGAATGCACTAACATAGTAGAGGCAGATTTCACAGGAAGATCTTTCTGAAAGGAAAGAACTTGCAGGGCTGTGGGGAAGTGGTGAGGGAGAGTGATAGCTGGATAGAGCTACATAAAGGCAGTATCCTCTCCATGGGCTGAATTCTGCTGATTGTGCCAAAGTGAAACACTACCTCTTTGTGTCAACTAATCACTGTATAGTTAGATATCCACAGGCCTTTGTGAAGTATCTGTAACACTCCTGAAAATAAAAGCTGGTTAACTTAACATAAGAGTTGTTTGAAAAGCTTGTTTCAATTACCAGAGCTCTACCCCTGAAAATGAGGTGGCTCTGGTTTCAAGGCTCACTTCACCAAATAAACCTGAGCACTTCATTACAATGCTGAGGAGTTGTTGCAGGTAAACATCCTTTCAGGTGAATACTGAGAATAACATTGCACTGTCTGAGGGAGACACGTTCTACCGATCGGTGCCCTCACCAACAATCATCCATCAACCTTTGTGGAGCTACTCAGTTAGAAAGATGCCAGTTTCATTATCACTGAACAGCTTCCTGCACTGAATCCAAGTTGGCATTCTCTAATCCTGAGAGAGTTTTACACTGTCAGTGAATCCATGCTAAGGGAGCACCGTACCATGGGAGGGGCAGTATTGAGGGAGCACCGTACTGCAGAGGGAGAGTGTTGAGGGTCTCTGAAGAAGGGTCTCGACCCGAAACGTCACCCATTCCTTCTCTCCCGAGATGCTGCCTGACCTGCTGAGTTACTCCAACATTTTGTGAATAAATCGATTTGTACCAGCATCTGCAGTTATTTTCTTATACTGAGTGTTGAGGGTGTGTTGCACTGTGCAAGTGGCAGTACCGAGGGAGCAACGCACTGTGGGAGGGGCAGTACTGAGGGGGCACCGCACTGTGAGAGGGGGTGTACTGAGGCAGCGCTGCACTGTAAGAAGGGCAGTGATGAGGAAGCGCCGAAATGTGGGAAAGGTAGTGCTAAGTGAGGGACAGTGCTGAGGGAGAGTCACATTATGAGATGCATAATACTGAGAGCGTGTCACACTATGGGAGGAGCAGTATTGAGTGGAGCATCGCACTGCAGAAGGGGCAGTACTGAGGGAGCACTGCACCATGAGAGGGTGAGTACTGAGGGAGTGCTGCACTGTCAGAGGGACACTGCCCAATTGAAGAAGCAATATTAAGCAGGTGCTGCATTGTTTGAGCTGCCTTCTTACAAATGAGACATTAAACTAGGTCCCATCCACCTTCTCAGCCGATCAAAAATTATCCTTCAGTAGATAGAAACATAGAAACATAGAAAATAGGTGCAGGAGTAGGCCATTCGGCCCTTCGAGCCTGCACCGCCATTCAATATGATCAAGGCTGATCATCCAACTCAGTAACCTGTACCTGCCTTCTCTCCATACCCCCTGATCCCTTTAGCCACAAGGGCCACATCTAACTCCCTCTTAAATATAGCCAATGAACTGGCCTCAACTACCTTCTGTGGCAGAGAATTCCACAGACTCACCTCTCTCTGTGTGAAGAAATGTTTTCTCATCTCGGTCCTAAAGGACTTCCCCCTTATCCTTAAGCTGTGACCCCTGGTTCTGGACTTCCCCAACATCGGGAACAATCTTCCCGCATCTAGCCTCTCCAACCCCTTAAGAATTTTATATGTTTCTATAAGATCCCCCCTCAGTCTTCTAAATTCCAGCGAGTATAAGCCTAGTCTATCCAGTCTTTCTTCATATGAAAGTCCTGCCATAGACAATAGACAATAGGTGCAGGAGTAGGCCATTCGGCCCTTCGAGCCAGCACCGCCATTCAATGTGATCATGGCTGATCATTCTCAATCAGTACCCCGTTCCTGCTTTCTCCCCATACCCCCTGACTCCGCTATCCTTAAGAGCTCTATCTAGCTCTCTCTTGAATGTATTCAGAGAATTGGCCTCCACTGCCCTCTGAGGCAGAGAATTCCACAGATTCACAACTCTCTGACTAAAAAAGTTTTTCCTCATCTCTGTTCTAAATGGCCTACCCCTTATTCTTAAACTGTGGCCCCTGGTTCTGAACTCCCCCGACATTGGGAACATGTTTCCTGCCTCTAACGTGTCCAACCTCTTAATAATCTTATACGTTTCGATAAGATCCCCTCTCATCCATCTAAATTCCAGTGTATACAAACCTAGTCGCTCCAGTCCCAGGGATCAATCTGGTGAACCTTCTCTGTACTCCCTCTAAGGCTAGAATGTCTTTCCTCAGATTAGGAGACCAAAACTGTACACAATACTCCAGGTGCGGTCTCACCAAGGCCCTGTACAACTGCAGCAGAACCTCCCTGCTCCTATATCAACAAGACCAGTAGAGTTATCACCACCGCCCTGGGCCAATGTTTCTTCCACAATATCACTGGAGCAGGACGTCTGACCATTAACAACTAATTGTTTACTGGAAATAGACACAAAATATTGGAGTAACTCAGTGGGACAGGCAGTATCTCTGGAGAGGAGGTATGGGTGATGTTTTGGGTTGAGACCCTTCTTTAGGATGTTTACTGGAGTCTGCTGAGTGCAGGTAAGTGTCATCCTACAACGCAACAATGAGATGATCACAGTGACGACTTGCCAGCAATTCTCCTGAGAAATGACTGCTCATTCTGGTTTCTCTGTGCACACTCACTCAACATACTGGGTGCCAGATGCAGGAAGATCTGGCCTCAACAGCAAGTCGGGGGGAGGGGGGGATTGCATCAATAGGTGCTGAACTGAACTCAACTTTACAGCAGGCCATAACTGTTATCAGGCATTTGTGTGGTTTCACTAAAATGATATGCTTTCTCAAATACTTCAACTATTTTTAAAATTAATTTGCATGTTAAATATTTTTAACAGCATTAAAAAAATTATTATAACTATTTATATATATTTCAATTGCGTCAGAAAATCCCCGATCACCAGTCTCACAGCCCAGAGGGACGGATTAAAGTAGTTTTGATGCTGAGCTAATTTGGCGTGAGTAAGTGCCACTCCCCAAAAGTAAGATGTTGCCAGAGAATGCGCCTGAAAAACAGTACAGAAATTACACCTGCAACAGAGTTTCTGGCTTTGATTTGTCCTTTTGCATATCTTTCATTCATTTGTTCTTTGTACCTTTTCATATCTCTAGTTTCCCTCTCCCCTGACTCTCAGCCTGAAGAAGGGTCTCGACCTGGAACGTCACCTTCTCTTTCCCTCCTGAGATGGTGCCTGACCTGCTGAGTTACTCCAGCAATTTGTGTCCCTCTATTTCTGAACACCTCCCCTCCCTACCACCCACCCCATTCTTTCCCACAACAACCCCCAAGGGAAAAGCCTTTGGCTGCATAATTTTCAACATCTGGTTTTGAGGCCCCCAGATACTTAATCTTGAACTGAGACTTGCACTGCACACAGGGAGAATGTATGCTGCAAGCAGCAACTAACACATTTTAGAGGGATTCGAGTGTCTGGAACTTTTACCTCCCAGCCTCTGGGACTATAGGGAAAACGTTCTGTGCGGGAAAAAAACACACAGATACAAAGGGAACAACAAATAAATGGCAGAAAAGAGAAAAGGAAAAATAAAGACAGAGAGATACATTGAGGGAAAATATAAGAAAGAAAATAAACAGAGAAATAGAGAGGGAACGAGAAAGAGAAACAGATAAATGTGTAGAGAGTGGTTAGAGCTCAGAACCTAGGAGAATCTCCCAGGTTCTGCACAGTATGAATTGAAGCAAATATCTAGTTTCTTCTCAGCCTGGCCAAGTTACCACTTGAGCAGAAACTACAATAAAATGGTCCCATGGATGTACCTAAAGTGAAGTCTTGGCGTTCCAAATCCCAATAGGCACAGATTACAGTTTCACTTCAAGAAGTAACAGTGTTACATGTTGGAAAAACACATCTAATACTTTGTAGGGTTCTCATTACCATTGAATGAGCTGCTCTTCTTCACGAAGACTGAGCATCTGTCATTCTGAATGCCTCATGCAAGTCGATTTACAACATCAGAAATCTACAGCTCAGGCAGAGCAGAAGCAATGACAGTTAATGACGCAGAAATAGAGGTCTGGAACAGCTGAGGCCATGATTCCTGACTTCAGGATTTCCACTGAGAACAGGGCACAATTCAACTCCACTTCGTAGCAAAGTAAACAAGAATGAGGGACAGGTACCAAGACAGCGTAGATCAGGGAGACGTTTGACAATGTAACGGTACAAAAGCAGCAGCCACAGCATTCATGGTGTCTGCACTAACTTCAATAGGCATCAAAGGACACAAAGTGCTCGTGTAACTCAGCAGGTCAGGCAGCATCTCTGGAGAATATGGATAGGGGACGTTTCGGGTCAAGACCTTTCTTTAGCATCGACCGGACACATCACTTATCTGTGTTCTCCAGAGGTGCTGTCTGACCTTCTGAGTTACTCCAGCATTTTGTGTCCTTTTGTGGATGAAGATGCATCTCCAGTTCTTTGTTTCTACTTTTCTTTAGTAGGCACCACTTGCTCACCCATTCCTACTCCGACTCAAAATACGTACGTTTTGGTATTAACGATAGACACCAAGTACTGGAGTAACTCAGCGGATCAGGCAGCATCTCTGGAGAAAAAGGATGCGTGAAGTTTCAGGTCGGAACCCTTCTTCCGACTAAGGTTTCTCCCTAAGAAATGCTGGCTGGATCCCAAGATACATTATCTCTCTAACAGTTTGACACTAAACATTGCAACAAAGATAAAGTTAACACTTGGAAGAATGCCACAAGAGAATCCAACAGAACACCATTAAGGTGTGTGGCAGGTACAATGCTCCAAAACTGAAAGACAATGGATTAATATGATCAGAAGGCTGAGCACCAACATGGACCATGGATGAAACAATTAGATTTTAGATTTTTTTTTCATTTTGAGATACAGCGCGGAAACAGGCCCTTCGGCCCACCGAGTCCGCGCCGCCCAGCGATCCCCGCACATTAACACTATCCTACACACACTAGGGGCAATTTTTACATTTACCCAGTCAATTAACCTACATACCTGTACAATTTTGGAGTGTGGGAGGAAACCGAAGATCTCGGAGAAAACCCACGCAGGTCACGGGGAGAGCGTACAAACTCCGTACAGACGGTGCCCGTAGTCAGGATCGAACCTGAGTCTCCGGTGCTGCATTTGCTGTAAGGCAGCAACTCTACCGCTGCACCACCGTTCCGCCCATTAGAGAAATATGAAATACACCGGTCCAACATGGATAAACCATGAAGGAAGATGCTAAAGACAATAGTTACCTCTCTGACCTCTTCTGACCTCTCTGACCTCTTCACAGGAATAAAAACTGCCACCGGCTCTCTGGACCCCATCCCCTCCAGCTTTGTCAAGGCCTGCCTTCCTGCTCTCTCTCCACTTATCACTGCAACAATAAACTCCTCCCTGTCCACTGGCATCGTCCCGCCATCCCTCAAAATACCTGGTCTAAACCCTGACACCCCAAACAACTTCAGACCAATCTCCAACCTACCCTTTCTGTCCAAAGTTTTGGAACGTGCTGTAGCTTCCCAACTCAAATACCACCTCTCTACCAATAACCTGTATGAAACTTTCCAATCCGGATTCCGCTCAAACCACTGTACTGAAACTGCGCTCCTCAAAATCACAAACGACATTCTCCTCTCCTCCGACGCTGGCAACCTCAACATCCTCATCCTACTTGACCTCAGCGCCGCCTTTGACACCATAAATCACTCCATTCTCCTCACCCGACTTGAAACCTCCCTTAACATCACCGGCACAGCCCTATCCTGGTTCAAATCTTACCTCTCTGACAGACACCAGTTCATCTCCATTAACAACTGTAAATCCCCCACCGCTCCCCTCCCCCAAGGTGTCCCCCAAGGCTCAGTCCTTGGCCCCCTCCTCTTCATCCTCTACCTGTTCCCCTTTGGTCAATTAATCCGCCGTCATGGTCTCAACTTCCACTGCTTCGCCGATGATATCCAGCTCCTCATCTCCACCAAGTCAATCTCCCCACCACACACTCTACACTGACAAACTGCATCACTGAAATAAAATCTTGGCTTCAATCAAATTTCCTCAAACTCAATTGCAACAAATCTGAAATCATCATCATTGGTCCAAAAACGCTCACCAAATCCACCCAAAACTTCATCCTCAACATTGATGGTCTCCCAGTATCCACCTCCCCTCACATCCGGAATCTTGGAATCATCTTTGATCAAACCCTCTCCTTCGACAAACACATCAAACACATCACAAAGACAGCCTTCTTCCACCTCAAAAACATTGCCCGTCTCCGTCCATCCCTCTCCTCCACAGCTGCAGAAACCCTCATCCACGCCTTCATCACCTCTCGTCTGGACTACTGCAACAGCCTCCTCTATGGCGCACCCTCAAAAATCATCAGTAAACTTCAATACATTCAAAACTCCGCTGCCCGTCTACTCACCCACACCCCGATCCGTGACCATATCACCCCCGTCCTTTATAAACTCCACTGGCTCCCCATCCCCCAGAGAATCCAGTACAAAATCCTCCTCATAACCTACAAAGCCCTCCATAACCTGGCCCCATCCTACCTGACCGACCTCCTCCACAGGCACACTCCCACCTGCACCCTCCGCTCTGCTGCTGCCAATCTCCTATCCCCCCACATCCGGACCAAACTCAGATCCTGGGGGGACAGGGCTTTCTCCATCGCTGCTCCCACCCTATGGAACTCACTACCCCAAACCGTTAGAGACTCCTCCACACTCACCACATTCAAAACATCGCTGAAGTCTCACCTGTTCAGTACTGCCTTCAACCACTGAAGGTCACCTCACCTTCTGTCTCCTTTCTCTGTTCGTTTATTTATTTACTTATTTATCTATTTATTCATTTCCCTATGTTCTCTAAATCTCTGTAAAGCGTCTTTGAGTATATGAAAAGCGCTATATAAATAAAATGCATTATTATTATTATTATTATTAAAAATGGGAGGTTTATTGACCCTGAAACATTATCTGTTTTCCTCTCTACAAATGCTACCTGACTTGATGAACATCATTCATTTATTTCGATGGTCCTTGAACAAAGAAGATTATTAAAGTAGAATAAATATATAATAATATTCAGTGTTAAACTCAATCACGAAATTAAAACTTGATAAAAATAGAAAACTGGCATCATAAAATAAGATATCAGAAATCTCCAAGTTGGCCCGTCAAAGTTTTTATGACCTTCTTTCTATGAAGCAATGTTTCCATCGTATTTTTAGAGTAGAGTGGTGCCAAAAGTCATGGAAGGATGTGACATAATAGAAGTCAACTGTTTCCATGGATCCAGATGAGGGATATGGATTCTGGTTTACATGCAGGATAATGAGTAGGATAAACATTTCCTTAGCACAGATAATTGTACGTGTACAACACACTGCTGGGCTGAGAAACTATAGCAGAGACCACTCAACAATTAATGTGTAGGAAGGAACTGTAGCTGCTGGTTTAAAACAAAGATAGACACAAAAAGTTGGAGTAACTCAGTGGGTCAGACAGCATCTCTGGAGAAATGGAATAGGTGAAGTTTCGGGTCAAGACCCTTCTTCTCACTAAGAGTCAGGGGAAAGGGAACTTAGAGATATAGACGGAGAGATCTGGAACAAATGAATGAAAGATATGCAAAAAAGTAACGATGATCAAGGAAACGGTCCATTGGCAGCTGTGGGTTACGTGAAAATGAGTTATACAGACAATGAAACTCACCAAGACAACAGTGAAACTAGTACAACAACTAAGGTGGGGGAAGGACAGAGAAAGAGGGGATGCAAGGGTTACTTGAAGTTAGAGAAATCAATATTTGTTGAAAGCTACCCAAGCGAAATATGAGGTGCTGTTCCTCCAATTTGCGTTTGGCCTCTGACAATGGAAGAGGCCCGGGACAGAAAGGTAAGTATGGGAATGAGAAGGGATGTTCAAGTGTTTAGCAACCGGGAGATCATAGAGGCCCAGGCTGACTGAGCGAAGGTGTTCAACGAAACAATAGCCCAGTCTACGTTTGGTCTCGCCGATGTTTTAGAGTCCACACTTGGAACAACGGATACAGTACATGAGGTTGGAGGAGGTGCAGGTGAACCTCTGCCGAACCTGAAAGGACTGTCGGGGTCCCTGGGCAGAGTCGAGGAAGGAGATATTGGGACAGGTGGTGCATCTCCTGCGATTGCAGGGGAAGGTACCTAGGGAGGGGGTGGTTTGGGTGGGAAGGGATGAGTTAACCAGGGAGTTGCGGAGGGAACGGTGTCTGTGGAAGGGGGAAAGGGGTGGAGATGGGAAGATGTGACTAGTGGTGGGATCCCTTTGGAGGTGGTGGAAATGTCAGAGGATTATGTGTTGTAGGCAACGGCTGATGGGGTGAAAGGTAAGGACTAGGGGGACTCTGTCCCTGTTGCGACTGGGGGGGAGGGGGAGCAAGAGCGGAGCTGCAATTAATAACGGGTTAAATTGTGGATGATAATGGGAAAATAAAGAAAATAGGGAACAGAAGCAGATTTGGATACTGTGCAGGGAAGAAGACAAATAAATATTCATTATGTTTGGTACAACATCCTATTTTTATGTTGTAATTGTTGAACAACGAAAGCCTGGGAGAAGCGCAGTAAATTGAAAAATAGCAAACAGTTGAGATTACGTACGACTCTGCAAAGGCAAAAGGGTGTTCAGCATCAGCAAAGTGCTAGAGCACGATTCCAAATTCCTGGGATTCCCTTTGGAATCTGGAGCACTGACTTTGGATTATGCTTTTGTGGCATGTCAATGTTGAAGGAAACCAAAAAGAGTATTAATAAATAGTGGCTTCATTTTGCCTCACGCGGTAGGAAATAAATGAGTAAACCAAGGCGTGACACATAATTCAAGATCTCACTATTCCAAACAGTAACCAAATGAGGAAAAATTCTCAATTTCCACTTGGTTACAACCCAATGGTATGAACAATGAATTCTCCAATTTCAACTAACACTTCCAACTACTCCATATTTCTTTCCTGTGGCCACAACCTCACCCCAGCACACCATTTCTCCCTCCATTCCCTCTCCATAGGCCGCACTGCTCCTTTCCCCCACTGCCCATACCAATCTCCCATTCCTGGTCTCCCCTTTCCCCTTTACCAATTCTTTTCTCTCATTCCACCCTTTCCCTTTCCACCCATATCCCTCCCATTTTTCACTCCTTTTTTTCTTTTCTTGTCTGACACCTTCTTGTCTCCTTTTCACCTCTAGCCTTTGTCACTTACTCCACCCATCTGCCAAACAAGCCTCCCCACTCGCCTGTATCCACCTACACAGACTAGATTTTGTTCCGCCCACCCCTCTTTACCAGTGTCCCTCATTCCCCCCAGTCCAACCCAAAACATCATCTGTTCATTCTCTCCACAGATGCTGCTGACCAGCTGAGTCCCTCCAACATTTTATGTTTTGCTCAAGGTTGCAGTTTCTTGTGTCCCCAATAAAAAAATATTTCTGGATTGTTCAGAAAGATCTGTTTTTGGAGCTTTACGTTCTCATGTGCATAATTTTGCAGGCCATTTTTTTTTCCATTTCTACGACTGAGAGCCTAAATTTTATAAACAAGGAAACAGATGTTAATCACTGGAAACAGTATTCCCACACAAACACAAGAAAGACCAACACTTGAGGCGCATGAGTTCAAGCTATTTCAAAACAGAACATAGTCTTCAACAGTTGGATCATCTTCAAAGCTATTTTGCAATCAGCATGATCTATTGTAAGTAGAAAAAGCAAGGGAACCCAGGATGAGAATTCTCAATTTTCCATAAGAAATACACCAAGTGCACTTATTAAATATCTTCCTCTCACAAGGAAATATTTTTACACAGTGAGAGGTTAGGATCTGGACTGCACTGCCAGAGGTGGTAGTGGGGGCAGATACAGTTGTGGCATTAAAGCGAAAGCTTGATGAGTACTTGAAAGGAAAGAATCTGCAAGACTGTTGGGAGGTGGGGGGTGGAACTGGCTGGACTGCTTTTACATAAAGAACAGAGCAGCCAAATGGATTCCTTCCATGGTGCAACTTTCCTGCAAGTCTGTTTAAAAGTTCCACATTTATCCCAAGACTCACTTCCCTGAAATTCCACAAAAGAAAATAAGGAGAAAACAAACAAAGAAAAAAACATTGAGTAGTCTCAAACACTGAGCAGTCCTCAAACAACTGTTTACAGATGGGATTCCCTGTTGTAAATTGCCATGAAGTCGCCAGCTGCCAATTCACACATCTGTAGAACCGCCAATGCTCACCAGCATCTGTCAAGCTGCCAATACACACGTACACGCACACAAACGCATGTACCCACACGCACACACGGGCACACACGCACATACACACGCACGCGCCGCACATATACACACACACACACATATCCTGGACAAATGTCAGCTGGAGATCTTTGGGAGCTAAGAGTTAATAATAAGCACATTTGTAGCTCTCGGTCTCAGTTCTTCAATGTAAACCGGAGTGTCTGCACACCATGGGAAGAAAGCACAGCTTGTCCTGTGCTCTAAGCCCAAGTATTAGTCAAGAGTCAAGTCTGTTTAATCGTCATATGCACCAGGAGCAGAACAATGAGATTCCTGCAGCTTTCCAGGTACCTTTCAAGAACCTGATGGTTGAGAGGAAGAAGCTGTTCTTGAACCTGGAAGTAATGGCGAGATGAGAGCATGGCCAGGGTCATTGATGATATTAGCTGCCTCCTTGAGGCACTGCTTCCTGTAGATCCCTTTAATGGTGGGGAGGTTAATGACGAAGCAACATCCACCACTTTCTGTAACCACCTTCATTCATGAGCGTTCAAAATACCGAACCAGTCCACGATGCAACCAGTCAGTATGATCACCACCCTACACCTGTAGTCATTCAATATGACTATTTGGTGACATGCTGAATCTCCTACCCATACCCCGGCAAAAAAGTAAGTCACTGGCACATTGTTCGAGAACTATATAATGATAGTTTACCAAACTATCCTGCACAGAATTCAGGAGCTGGTATTGATCAAGGGAAACAGATTCATAGCAAACATCTCCAACTATATCCAACTTCTGAGTGTTTCCAAGAGATTCAGATATATTGTGAATCACATCTGAGGTTCGTGTAACCTATAACTCGGATGCAGGCAAACTAAATGTGGATAAATATGCCTTTCGACAGCCCCTTGGTAAACTCAGAAGAGGAACGGGAAACCACGTACTGTATTCCTATCGATCAATTACCTTTAAGTTTACTTATAATTACTTATATATTAAGTGACAATAAGAACACCTATGTCAGGATTCTATGCATTGACTACAGCTCAGCATTCAACACTGTAATACCAAATAAACTTATCCCTACACTGCAGGACCTTGAATTTGGGGCCTCTATCTGCCACCGGCTTCTGGAGTTCCCAACTAGCAGACCCGTCGGTTAGAATTGGTCATAACACTTCCTTCACCCTGACCCTCAAAGGTCACAACCCCTCAGGTCCCCCTCAGAGTTGTGTGCTCACTCCCCTGTTCTACTCCCTGTATTCCCATACACGCCAACTTGATCTTTTAAGTTCACTGATGATACCACTGTGGTCAGCAGGATTTACAATAATGGAAGTAACGAGATGAGAGCAGGGTGGTGTGGGTCTTTGGGCCTCCTGTAGATTCCTTGAATGGTCAGTACACATGATGGACTGGGACATAGAACGTAAAACAGTACAGCACAAGAAACAGGCCCATTCATTTCACAATGTCTGTGCCGAGCATGATGCCAAGATCATCACTTATTTACCTGCCACGGGTTATGCGGAGAAGGCAGTAGATAGATCAGTCATGATTGAATGGCGGAAAAGACTTGAGGGGCTAAATGGCCTAATTCAGCTCATATCACATGACCTTATGAGCTTATGACATTTCGGGTCGGGATCATTCACCTGTTCATTCCCTCCGCAGATGTAGTCTGACCTGCTGAGTCTCTCCACCACTGTGTATTTTGTTCAAGGTTCCAGCATTTGCAGTTCCTTGAATGTCCTTTGAATTAACTGGCTGCTACCCCTATTCCATATCTCCTGAAGATGTTTGGATATCTGTAACTAACTTTGCAATTCTTGAAAAATGCTTCAAAGATTTATGGGAGAATTTGTGTGGTCGGCTCTCCATTAGTCAGCTCCTCTGTAACCGGGGGGAGCCCCTGACCTGCAAGGAGAAAGGATCAGGACGAGAAATTAAAGGAAGGAGGCCTTGTGGAGCAGGGACAGGAGCATAGAGCTGTTGGCTCTCTTAGCCCATTACTACACATAATACAGCAAGCATCAGGTGCCAAGATAGAACAGCAGGTCCAATAGAAATTTGGAAGCATGTCAAAGCAATTTAAGAGCCTTGATGTTGAGATAAGTTTAATAGCTACTATTTAGTGTCAAGCTAAATATCCACTCCAAACGTTTGAAAATGAGGAATTAACTATTTGCATTCCTTGCATCTTTGGTGTTTCTGGAACTGAAACTCAATTTTTTTTATATCCAAAGAAACCAAAAGAATTCTCGGCTCAGAGAGCAGGTAAGTTCTGTGTACAAAATCATGAGAAGAATAGATCGGGTAGCTGCAAAGAATCTCTTGCCCAGAGTAGGGAAATGGAGAACAAGATGATATATGTTTAAGACGAGGGAGGAAGATCTAATAGAAACCCGAGGAGTAATTTTTTCACACAAAGGGTGGTGGGTGTTTGGAACGAGATGCTAGAGGAGGTAGCTGAGGCAGGTACTATTACTGTGCTTAAGAAACATTTAAACAGATACATGGATAGGACAGGTTTAGAGGGATATGGGCCAAATACAGGCAAGTGAGACTGGTGTAGATGGGACATGTTGGTCGGTGTGGGCAAGTTGGACCGAATGGCCTGTTTTCACAACGTATGACTCTAGATCTGTTTGGTTTGACATGCGACATGCTGGATTCAAAACATTCCCTTCTGTCGATTACAATTAAATCACTGCAGTTAGTTCCTTTTTACAATCTTTGCAGTTAGTTCCTCAATCCTTGGTTACAGCAGCGTTTCCACTAACCTACCCTCATCTGGATTTTGGCCCATTACAAAATAGACTTCTCGCTCTCTCTCTGTCTCTTCTATAAAAGTCACTGACTATGTCAGGCTCTTTGAATAGCCCCACTCTCTTTCACCCGACAGAAGTATTTTTATTTTGTTGGTTAAGGATGATGTGGAAATGTAGGTCACAGGGAAAAAAGACCAAATAAATTCTAATCCCTCCACCACTGCATTCACCAGCTGAGCCCCTCAATTCCAGAATTATCCGCTAAACATTTCATTCTTTTTCTTTCATTGAGAGACTTCTTAAAACCTACCCAGTAACTAAATCATCTGCCTTATTTTGTGGCTCAGTGCTCCTCTGAAGAACCTTATAACATTTTACTATGTTAAAGATGCTACATAAATGGAAGTTGTTGTTACAGACTGCAATTGAGACAGGTCAAATCCAGTGGAATCTACAATGGAGAGCTTAAAACTGGACACTAACTGCCTCTCCTTTATCCACAAGGCATCACATTTCCTGAACAAGAATTGACAAGAATATAGAAACGACAGAAACAAGGAGCTACAGATAGACACAAAATGCTGGAGTAACTCATCGGATCGGGCAGCATTTATGGAGAAAATGCTTCGGTGATGTTTCTCGTAGGGACCTTTCTTCAGGCTGATTGTATGGGGGGGGGGGGGGAGGGAATTGCAGATGCTGGTTTACCAAAAAAAGACCCAAATTGTTGGAGCAACTCAGAAGGTCGGACAGTGTCCCTGTAGAATAAGGATAGCTGATGTTTTGGGTCAAGACCCTTCTTCAGACTGACAATAATATCTTGGTTCTGCTTGATTTCTTTGGTTGAAAGTGCATTTTAAGCCTTCATGTATTTTCTCTTTGGAGAACAAGTGTTTCCATATATGTCTGTTGGCAACATGCAACCCAGTGTAATCATCATGTGCTGTACTTAATGCAAGAGCTTGTGCTGCAGTAGCACTGCGAGAAAGGAATGCAGTGCGGAACTGGCAGCAGGGAGTTCCATCTTAGTGCTCCCTCTATATATTTATATTTTTATATATTTATTCCCACCCCTCATCACCCCGCGCCTCCCAGGATCCATTCTTCCCTGCCTGTCAGCTCAGTGGTAATCACTTAGGGTATTTCTGACAACAACAGTTTTAGCTTACAAAAAGGCCACGACAAATCCCACATAGCCACAGAAACAGTGTGGCCTGCTGTGCAAACATTTTCAAAGCAGGAAATGGTAAAATCTGCAAAGCTTCCAAAGTGGTCACATTTATATGAGTTCATCTTCCTGACCGTGACGGCTTCGTGCCCATTCCCAGTAACACTGCAGTCTGCATTATATTCTTAACTCTTTACCAGGTGCAGCAGAAACACAGCTAACCACTGATTTTTTTAATTCACTCTCCACAACCCCTTTCCCTTGCTTCAGGATAACCAGGCACTCAATCCTCGCCCCGTCACTATTTTTTCTACCATTGTTTATTTCACACACTGTCTGCTTATGAAATGACAGATTATTCAGCCACAAAATGGTGGGCACACACAAATTCACCAGCCCTGGTAAATGTGTGAAAATTCATCAGGCAATGTACTGCAGCAATTATTTGCATCTCAGGCTGGGCCAGAGTGTGGAGGCTGGGAGCCTAAGGAACCCTCTGTGACCCAGTGCCCTTGAGTGCAGACCTCTACCGGGAGGCAGGGAAAGCTCAACAGTACAGCGCAAGAACAGGCCGTTCGGCCCACCATGTCTGTACCAAATGTTGCCAAGACTACCTCTTATCTACATGTGGATAATCCATACTCCTCCATTCCCTGCATATCCATCGGCCTATCCAAAAACCACTTAAATGCTACTATTGTATCTGCCTAACGAACCAACCCTGGTAGTGGGTACAGCACCAACACAATATTTTAAGTTCGCTGATGATATCACTATGGTTGGCAGGATTAACATCAATGCATTCAAGAGAGAGCTAGATAGAGCTCTTAAGGATAGCGGAGTCAGGGGGTATGGGGAGAAGGCAGGAACGGGGTACTGATTGAAATGATCAGCCATGATCACATTGAATGGTGGTGCTGGCTCGAAGGGCCAAATGGCCTACTCCTGCACCTATTGTCTATTGTCTCCTGTCTAATAGCCATAGCAAGATGAGAGTATTGCTTGGGCACTCTGGGTTTTTTGATGATATAAACTGCCCTTTTGAGACACTGCCTCCTGTAGATCCTTTCGATAGTTGGGAGGTCAGTGTCCATGATGGACCGGGTCATAGAACATAAAACAGTACTGCACAAGAACTATGCACTAGAACTACCCTGCACATCTCCTTTAAAGCTAAGTATTCGATTTTTCCATCCTGTGAAAAAGGTTCTGACCGTCTATTCTATCTATGCCCCTCATAATTTTATATACTTCTATCAGATCTCCCCACACATCTGGTGTTCCAGAGAACACAATCCAGGTCTGTCCAACCTCTCCCAAGAGCTAATACCCTCTAATCCAGACAACATTCTGTTAAATCCATTCTGATCATCCAGAACCTCATCACATAGTAAGCAATGCGTGAATAGGTACTTTATGTAAATTACTTTAGTAACAGCTGGGTCAGCCATCTGTCTGAACTGAAAGAGCTTTTTAAGGAGACTAATAGGGAGAAAAATCACAGGGCATGGGACCCAGCAACTGAAGGCACGGCTACTGATGGAGGTGCAATGGAAATTGGGGAAGAGCAAGGAGCTGGAATTTGAAGACTGAAGAGTTATGGATGCTCTTAGAACAGGGGAAGCTGCAAAGATAAGGAGGACAAAACAATGAAGCGACTTAAAAACAGTATATTAAATCTATATCGAAACAATTTCAACTCAGAGAACCTTAACAAGACTTAGTACTCATTTAAATTTAAAGGTATTCAATAGCTGGGGACATGAAGTTATGTTTGCACACCTGTAACCAAAATGTTAGTGTTTTCAAAATATTTTGGCATTGCCAAATTCAGACTACATGAAATAAATTTAGAATTTTAGGTGGAGTTAATTATTCTATTTAAATTGAATTTTATTCATCACACATAAAACAAGCAATATAAATTAGTGAATAACACTTGTCCAAGCCTAATTCATTTTTGGAATAGAAGCAGCAGGCCATTCAGCCCCTTGTGCCTGCTCCACAATTCAGTCAGTTCATCTTTTATTTTAATAGACAATAGACAATAGGTGCAGGAGGAGGCCATTCGGCCCTTTGAGCCAGCACCGCCATTCAATGTGATCATGGCTGATCATTCTCAATCAGTACCCCGTTCCTGCCTTCTCCCCATACCCCCTGACTCCGCTATCCTTAAGAGCTCTATCCAGCTCTCTCTTGAATGCATTCAGAGAATTGGCCTCCACTGCCTTCTGAGGCAGAGAATTCCACAGATTCACAAATCTCTGACTGAAAAAGTTTTTCCTCATCTCAGTTCTAAATGGCCTACCCCTTATTCTTAAACTGTGGCCCCTTGTTCTGGACTCCCCCAACATTGGGAACATGTTTCCTGCCTCTAACGTGTCCAACCTCTTAATAATCTTATACGTTTCGATAAGATCTCCTCTCATCCTTCTAAATTCCAGTGTATACAAGCCTAGTCGCTCCAGTCTTTCAACATATGATAGTCCCGCCATTTCGGGAATTAACCTAGTAAACCTACGCTGCACGCCATTCACTGTATTAACCCAGATACTCGAGGGCCTAGCTTTAAGGTGAGAGGAGCAAAGTTTAAAGGAGATGTGCAGGGCATGTTTTTTTGCACAGGTGATTCCCTTAGTAACTAAAAATCTTTATCCATCTTAAATCTACTTAGTGACCAAGACTCTAAAACTCTCTTCAGTGGGAATTTTCAAGGAAACTCTTTGGATGACAGAATTTCTTTGTTTGGAATGGTTGGCCCCTTATCCTGAGATTGTGACCGTGTGTTCCAGAAATTCCGGCCAGGAGAAACATCAACTCCACATCCACCTTGTCAGAAGTTTGCACGTTGCAGTGGGAACACCTCTCATTCGTTTGAGTCCAACAAGTCCAGCCCCATTCCCGGCGAACCTCATCTACATCTCTATTGCAACAATATCTTTCCTTCGGCAGAGGGCCCAGAAGACTCCCAACGAAGTGTCATCAGGGTCCCAAACACTTCCATCTCTGTACTTAAATCCCCATGCAATGTAGGCCAATACACCATGAATCTTCCTAATTTATTTTGCTGTACCTTTCAGCAATCTGTACACAAGTACCGGAGATCTCTCTGAACACCAACACTTTTCAATCTGTCACCGTTTCAAAAACACTCCCCCTTCTTACTTCTTTCTTCCAAAGTGAATGAGCTCACTCTCTCCATATCAGGTTCCAATTGCCAGTCCTTGCCCATCCATCTACCCGTCTATTTCTCTCTGCAGCTCCTTTGCATCCTCCACAAAGCCCACATTACCATCCAGTTTCATATCATTAGCAAAGGTGGATAAATTACATTTGATTCCCACAGCCAAATCATTGATATTGATTATGAGTAAGTGGGGTTCCAGCACCTATTCCTGTGGCACTACAACCAGCTTCAGCCTCACAAGCTGAAAAATGACTAGTTTATTCCAACTGTTTCCTGTCTGCTAATCAATCATTCTCAGTACCATAAGTATAAGAAAATAACTGCAGATGCTGGTACAAATTGATTTATTCACAAAATGCTGGAGTAACTCAGCAGGTCAGGCAGCATCTCGGGAGAGAAGGAACCATGTTCTCAGTACCATGCATTCTAATGTTAATTAATAATTTCTTTGTGGCACTTTATCAAAAGCCTGAGAGTCTAAATACACCACATCAACTGGTTCACTCTGATCTACTGTAGCAGCTGTCATCTCTAAAACCCCAACAAATTTCATAACAACAAAGAATCTGAAATGTACCGCATGGAAACAGGCCCCTCGGTCCACCTTGTTCAGGTCCACCGATCTAATGAACCCATTTTACAACATTAGACCCATTATCTCCTTCCTATCCGTACCTGTTAAAAAGCCTTTTAATCATTGTATCTGTATCTGCCTCCACCACTTTTTCTCGCAGCTCATTCCATATACCCACCACCCCATGTGTTAAAATCTTACCCCTCAGATCTCCATTGAATTTCCCTCCTCTTATCCCAAATCTGTACCCTCTAGTTCTAGACTCCTCAACCATGGGAAAAAAATATTCTGACTATCAATCCCATTTATGCTCTTCCTCGTTTTATAAACCTGTAGATGGTGCCTAAGGCATTTTTCACCACCCTAGTTGTGAAAATGTAATTTGTCAAACACAAATTATAATTAGTTAAACACAATTTTACTTTCATAAATCCATCTTGACTGCCCAATCCTATAATTATTTTCAAGCTGCCCTGTTACCACTTCCTTTATAAAAGATTCCTATTCACTGTTTTGTCTCTTCCTCTTTTCTTAATTTGATTACATAATGCTACCTTCCAATCGGAAGGAAATATTCAACAATCTGTAATTTTGAAACTTTTCAGAAGTTTTGAAATACATCCTCCATCACATGAACTAAATTCACTGCTATACCTGACAGTAGATAAAGTAAAATGTTCATTCTGAAGAACATCCATTCCTCAGTCGAAATGAGACTTTATCAGAATGATAGCCTTCGTCCAAACATGGGCCGAAGGCCTGAATTCTAGAAGTGAGGTGAGAGTGACTGATGTTGACAGCAAGGCAGCATTTGGCAGAGTGTAGCATCAAGCAGTCTTGGTAAAACTGAAAACAACAGAAAAAATTACAGTATGTATGGGAAGGAACTGCAGATGCTGGTTCACACTGAAGATAGACACAAAACGCTGGAGTTACTCAGCGGGACAGGCAGCTGACCTGAAGTCTGAAAAAGGGTCTCAACCCGAAATGTCACCCATTCCTTCTCTCCAGAGATGTTGCTTATCCCGCTGAGTTACTGCACCATTTTGTGTCTATCTTCAAGAACAATACAGTTGCTGGAGTCATGCCTTGCATAAAGGAAGACGGCTGAGATAATGGAGGGCAGGCTTCCCAGCTTCAGAACATCACAATAAAGGTCGTAGAAACATAGAAAATAGGTGCGGGAGGAGGCCATTCAGCCCTTCGAGCCAGCACCGCCATTCATTGTGATCATGGCCGATCGTTGAGAATCAATAACCCGTGCCTGCCTTCTCCCCATATCCCTTGATTCCACTAGCTCCCAGAGCTCTATCTAACTCTCTCTTAAATCTATCCAGTGATTTGGCTTCCACTGCCCTCTGTGGCAGAGAATTCCACAAATTCACAACTCTCTGGGTGAAAAAGTTCCTTCTCACCTCAGTTTTAAATGGCTTCCGCTTCTAAGACTGTGGCCCTTGGTTCTGGACTCCCCCAACATTGGGAACATTTTTCCTGCATCTAGCTTGTCCAGTCCTTTTATAATTTTATATGTTTCTATAAGATCCCCTCTCATCCTTCTAAACTCCAGTGAGGAGTCACAAGAGTCTAACAATCGTAAGCATTTTCATTAATAACAACCTTCTCACCATATCAACACCTGAAGTAGCAATATTTATTGATAACTGTAAAGTGTACATCTCCTCAGAACGTGCCAGGTAAAGATCACCAACAAGATGCGTCTTTAACTATTTACTCATGTCATTCAGCGAGTTGCATTACAACCAGCAAGTCGCTAGACGTTTGGAGCAGCTGCCTAAAGACTGGAGCCAGAAGAGAAGGATGAGGCTGGGAACTCAGCAGTGAGTCGTTGACCTTCTGGCTCTCCAAAGTCTGTCCCACATCCGCAAGCCACAACATCAGAACTAGGTAGAATATTCCACATACACTTGGATGAATGCTGCTATAAAAATAATGACAAACCATGCAACTATCCAGGATAATGCTGTCCATTTGATCATCACCCGTTCATCATCCTAAGTGGCACAGTGGTAGAGCTGCTGCCTCACTGTGCTAGAGACCCAGGTTTGATCCTCAACATTTGACCAACTCTTGTCCGAGTGCAGTAGGGTCAAGTCATCTGCGTATCCATACTGGCGCGAGGTTGTGCGTGGCAGATCGCTGATATAGAGATTGAAGAGCATGGGGGGCAGTACCGAGTCTTGGGGGACTCCGTTTCTTAGGCGTCGCAGTCGGCTAGATAGTCCATCGCTGGTCTTGAGTGCAAAACTGCGGTTGGCAAGGATGTTGGCAAGGAACCGCACTAAATGACGGTCAGGGATGGTTCGGAGGAGCTTCAAGATCAGGCCCTGGTGCCACACTGTATCATAAGCGGCGGTGAGGTCCACCAGTGTGATGCCCGCCTTGTGACCCTTTTCGAAACTGTCTCCGATGTCATTGGTCAGCTTGACTATTTGGTGGGTGGTGCAGCGTCCACGCCGAAATCCGGCTTGTTCGGCGGGTAGTTGAGGGTCAACGATTGGATCGAGCCGGGCCAGGAGAAGCCGTTCGAGGAGCTTGTACGGGATACAGAGGAGTGAGATGGGCCGATAGTTCCTTGGGTCGTCCGCAGGCTTGTTTGGTTTTGGTAGCGCAATAACGGTGGCTTTCCGCCAGGGCGGCACGGTAGCGCAGCGGTAGAGTTGCTGCTTTACAGCGAATGCAGCGCCGGAGACTCAGGTTCGATCCTGACTACGGGTGCTGCACTGTAAGGAGTTTGTACGTTCTCCCCGTGACCTGCGTGGGTTTTCTCCGAGATCTTCGGTTTCCTCCCACACTCCAAAGACGTACAGGTATGTAGGTTAATTGGCTGGGTAAATGTAAAAATTGTCCCTAGTGGGTGTAGGATAGTGTTAATGTACGGGGATCGCTGGGCGGCACGGACTTGGTGGGCCGAAAAGGCCTGTTTCCGGCTGTATATATATGATGATGATATATTGATCTTCGGAATGGACTGACCAATGAGGCAAGAGGAGTAAAACTCAGGGAGCCAGGCCAGGCATTTAGGACCGCAGTGTTTCAGGAATTCTGGGGGGATGTTATCAGGAACCTGAGCTTTTCCACATTTCAGTTGAGAGATGACAGAAGAAAGTTCTGCAGAGGAAGAAGGTGCTGACAGGTGCCCATCAGCACCTGGAGCTTTCCAAAGATTAGTGGATTCCTGTTTGACAGAACGAGTATGGTTCTTGTCCGCATCTTTGGAGTGGTCATTGGCCAGGAACTGGTGGGCGATGGAGTTGGCCGTGACAGGGCAATGCTTTGGGCGGGTACTTCGACCGGTGAGGCGATTGAAGGTCTTTCACGCCACCCTACTGGAGTGTGTGAAGTCGATTCCTTGGACTGTCTCTACCCACCGCTGTCTGCGCTTCTTGTCAAGGCAGTTTGTCAGTTCCGCAGCCTTGGAGGCATCCTCTTCCCCAGGTTCAGCGTACAGGAATGCATCGTAGCATGCGTCACACTCTTCGTCCCATGTGGGGATGTACCGGCGATGATAGCCGCGAGGAATGGAACTCTTTGCTGCCCTGATGAGGAGTTTGCAGAGGGCTGAGTAGGCATTGTCCAGGTTGGTGGGGGTGGGGGTGGGGATGAGGAGTTTGCAGAGGGCTGAGTAGGCATTGTCCAGGTTGGTAGGGGTGGGGGTGGGAAGGCTATCGATCCAGAGGTCCACCAGACTTGTGAACTGGTCCAACATGGCCTTACCTCTTCGTGGGTTTGGTTGGGATCGGCTCGATGGGGTTGTCCGGGATAATCAGAGATGGACGATGTTGTGATTTCGGGAAGTAATCCAGGGTGATACGTTGTGAGAATGGTCCATTCAGGTTTGCAAAAGCCAAGTCAGGGTTGGTAGTGGTGTACCAGCTGTCAGAGTGGAAGCTGTCCGGTTGTTTTGGGTCGTTCTGGTGTTGAACGGCAGTAGCTGAGGCCCAGTCTTCTAGTGCAGCGCCATCTGATTAGTTGAACGGTGGCCCCAGGTGGTGCTGTGGCAATTAAAGTCTCCAGCGAACCAAAGGTGGGGATGGAGTCTTTGTGAAGCCTGGTAGAAGGTGGCTTGTATACATTGATGACAGTGACACCTTCGACTTGCGTTGCCGCCCATTTCACGTCGGAGTCAGGAGGGGACGTTGCAATCGCTTTCCATTTTGCTATGTTCCTTACAAAAGAGGCAATCCCGTGGGTGTCGTTCTCGGTGTAGGCGGGTATAACCAGGGATCTTCAGATGGGAGCTGTCACTTTTGTGAGTCTCTTGGAGCAGGATTGCAGTGACTTTGTGGGTCTATAACAGATGTTCAATGATGGTGGTCTTTGCCTTGGTGAGGCCTTCCGCATTCAGCTACAGCAGGGTGATGCCATCCGGTTCGACACCCGTAAGAAGGGCGCATGCTCCGGGTTGGCGCCAAGCTGCAGCGACTGAGGTTGCATTTGGGCTGCAAGCTGTTTTTTCTCCTTCTGCTGTCTCTGTTTGTTGTCGTTCGCCTGACTGGGGTCAGTTGACAGGGCTCACTACGAGGAGGTCGACAACATGAACCTATTAACTGCCAGGCTTTGACCTGGCCCTCCTCTCTTCCAGCTCCCCCCACCCCCTCCCCCCCACCAGAATCAGTCTGAAGAAGGATTACGATCTGAAACATCACCTATCCATATTCTTCTGAGATGCTGCCTGACCCACCCATCTACTCCAGCACTCTGTGTCTTCTATTAATCCCAACACGTTTTTTAAATTCACTTTTATTTAGATTTTGCACAGTATTGCACAACATTTTCCAGTGAACATGGCAAGTTTAAAGAGAGTGGCGGAAATAGGGCCCTAGTAACTCGGAAGCATATGTAAGATCCAAGGTACTGGCAAGTGAGAAGGAAATATTACCGGATAGCCTATTATCAAAGTTTTACTGCATCAAGTTTCCACTTTGATTGCAATTTAATATATATTATCCTTAAAGATTTACAACTGAACAATCGCTTTGAATCATTGAATAAAGCTGCAGCGGAAAGAGAAGGCTGCTTTATTTGGGTGAAATGTTTAGTGCAAGGACAATGTAAACTTGACTAGCGGTGGCTGTGGATTTGCGATGGTTCTGGTTAGCTTTAAAGCATCTACTGACACACTGAGAGCGAGGGGTGTGAGGGGTGGGTGGTGTGCAGGGTTCTGTTTCAGTCGAGACAGTGTTGGGAGACAGAGGCAGAGGAAGTTAAGGGAAACAGGGTGTAAAGTGATGACTGGAGACACTGCAGTTATTCTTAGGATATGGAGCAATGAGCTGGGTACTGTCAAAGGACCAGCTGTCAACAATAGCACCACTGCCACATCATAAATAGCAGTAGGAAAGAACTGCAGATGCTGGTTTTAAATCGAAGGTAGACACAAAATGCTGGAGTAACTCATGGGGACAGGCAGCATCTCTGGAGCGAAGAAATGGGCGAAGGTTCCTGTCAACGCTGCCTGTCCCGCTGAGTTACTCCAGCATTTTGTGTCTACCTTCACAAATAACAGAGCTTTTTCCGGTTTACAACAACTTCTACTCACACAGTAAAATATTCAAAGGTACTTCCGAGAAGCACTCTCAGACAAAATCTGACACCAAGCTAAGTAAGAGGGTCAAAGGCCAAGTGATCAAACAGATAGTTTCCATGGTGACTCTTGAAGGAGACGGGTGTGGGAAGCGAGTTCAAACACAAAGCACCATCATCGATGGTAGAACTGGGATTGCAGAGGGGTAGAATTGGAGGGGCTCAGAGATCCTGAGGGTTGAAGGTGTTACATAGATACGAAGGGGTGGGTCACATGGGCAGATTGAAATGCTGAATCAAGAAATGGTGGATGCAGGTTTGTGCCTACCAACCTCAGGTACATTGCCTTGGGGTGGTAGCAGCAGGCAGCAGTGGGCACCTTGATAAAGTTAAACAAGATGGGGGCAGCATTGAAGAGCACTGCCAACTGTTTGGGAGCAAGTTTATGCTGACTCAGCAGATAGAATACTTCCATAAATATGCTTAAAAAGCAATGCTTAAATTTAGTTTAGTTTAGTTAGTTTATTATTGTCACTTGTACCAAGATACAGTGAAAAGCCTTTTTGTCGCGTGCTATCCAGACAATGAAAAGACTACAGTGTACAGATACAGGATAAAGGGAATAATGCTTAGTGCAAGATAAAGTCCAGTAAAGTCAAACAGTCTTCTTAAAAACCTATTCACAAAATCATTGGAAGTTTATCAATGCATAAACTCTTGTGAGAGATCAGTCCTGTGAAAATAGACAATGCAGATTACCGCTGAGGTTTGATGGGCAATGTATGTTCATTGTCAAGATTACCAATCCCTTCATTGTCTTTGGGCAGGCAGTATGAATGGTTTGAGGCCACCATAAATGCTCGGCCCCAATTTGTTGGCTATTCCTCTTGTGACCGCATCTCTTCTGACCCACCCTTAAGCACCTGGTGGTTCTTGGAAGAATAAATGTGGGGTCTTATGCAGTCGGGGCTGCTGAATGGTTTGAGAAGTGACAGGTCATAAAAACCACAGAGCAAGGTTTCACCGTGGAACACCCAAGCCCGTTTGTGCTGTGATATTTTCTTTTTCTCCCCCTCCAGTCATTTTCAGCTTGGAATGCCACCTGGCCAGACATGCCTTACCAAAATACAAAGGATGCAAATCCCCTGCTTACAATAGCTGAGCTCAGATTACACACAGTGTGCATAGAATCACCGTATTCTGAGAATCTCTTCACAACACCACAGCAACACAACCTCCTCACAACACTGATCAGCCGAGAACAACCTGTAATCATCTGCTAACGGAGACGATGCAAGAAAGGTGATCAATGTAACTGCAGTGTCTCTGACCCTGTGGTGTATATTATAAAATCCAACATCACTCTGTGTGCAGAAGTAAGGAAATGCCTTCTCGATTCACTTGCTGCTTGGTTGACAGTCCAGGCAGAATTTTCCCCAGAAACCTTCAATGATTGACTTCCCTCCTCCAACCATCGTATGTATTTGTAATTTAGATAAATCTATCCATTTTACCAAATGTTCTAACCGTTATACCAAATTTTTAAAAAAATTAATAAACAAATTATCAATTAAGTTTAAAACTTCCTTAATGTTGTAGATATTTGCTTCAGCAAACTTGATATACAACCTCTTAACATTTTCTGGTGCACATGGATCCTAGAGTGGTGAGGCCTTAGACTTAGAGAGACTCCAGGAAGGATCAGTTGCCCTTGGCGCTGTGTGACTTGTGGTCTGAGATGGGAGGGAGTTGGAGTGAATAGGACAGTCATAGGAACACAGAATCGTACAGCAGAGAAACCAGCCCTTTGGGCCATCACGTCAACGTCTATCTTTTTGCCCATCCACACTAATTCCATTTGCCTGTATTAAATCCGTGTCCTTCAATAACTTACTTATTCAAGCATCTGTCTAAATGTCTCTTCAACATAGTCATGGTATCTGATTTCACCATCTCCTCTGACAATGAATTCCAGATATCAACAACTAACTATTAAAAATTCTCTTTAAAACTCCTTCCTCTCACCTTAAAACGTTTGTCGAGGATACCCTTACCATGAAAAAAGTTCTGATTTTCTATCCCATCCATGCCATTCAATCTGACAGCACTCCATCTAACTGTCCGACCCGAAACGTTAGCCATCCCTTTTCTCCAGAGATGCTGCCTGACCCACTGAGTTCCCCCAGCACTTGTCTATCTTTGGTATAAACCAGCATCTGTAGTTCTTTGTTTCTACATTGTTTCTCCATCTAACCTTCCAGCTGATCTATATTCCACTGTAGCTTCAGCCAACCTTCCTCACCATCTACCATTTTTATGTCATCTGCAAACTTCATGCCTCTAACATTTATATCAAGGGGATAAGGACATCATTAATATATATCACAAACAACAAGGAACCCAGCATCTCGCCTGTGGTACACCACTGGTCAGAAAAACAGAAAAACCTCCTTCCACTACAACTGCACAACAGATTTCATTAGCTTTAACACGTTTTCAAGTAACCCATGGTTGTGATAGGAACTACAGAAACGCAGTTCAATCATTCCTTATATTGGCTGCACTTCACAAGTTTATTTTGGTTTAGAGATACACCTGGAAACACACCCTTCAGCCCACCAAGTTCACACCGACCATCAATAACCCATTCACACTAGTTCTATGTTATCCCACGGTCACATCCACTCCCTACACATTAGGGGCAATTTACAGTGGCCTATTAATCTACACATCGGCCGTCTTTGGGATAGAGGAGGAAACCGGAGTACCAGGAGGAAACCCATGCTGTCACAAGAAGAATGTGCAAACTACACACAGAGAGCACCCAAGGTCAGGATTGAACCCAGGTCTCTGGTGTTACGAGGCAACAACTCTACCTGCTGCTCCATTGTGTCACCCTTGGCTAATCCTCATAATTTAGCTACATTTAGATTCCAATCTCCAGTGGCTCTCTCCAGTTCTGCATCCATCTCGTTTCATCCCGCCTCTCCGCATGCTTGCAACAAAGTTCCTGTATCCTATGTCTTCCCAGTTTACAATGTTTACAGAGGCTGAAAGCTGTGCAGCAGAGTAAAAGAAATCCTTTGGCCCACTACGTTCCTCTATTAATCCACTTTGCCTGCATTAGAACCATATCCTTCTGTGTCTTGGCAATTTATATATCTGTCAAAATGCCTCTTAAATCTAGTAACTGTATCATCTGTGTACAAAATCATGAGAGGAATAGATCGGGTAGATGCACAGGAGACTTTGCCCAGAGTAGGGGAATTGAGGACCTGAGGACATTGGTTCAAGGTGAAGGGGAAAAGATTTAATAGGAATCCGAGGGGTAACTTTTTCACACAAAGGGTGGTGGGTGAATGGAACAATCTGCCAGAGGAGGTAGTTGAGGCTGGGACTACCCCATCGTTTAAGAAACAGTTAGACAGGTACATGGATAGGACAGGTTTGGAGGGATATGGACCAAGTGCAGGCAGGTGAAACTAGTGTAGCTGGGACATTGTTGGCCGGTGTGGGCAAGTTGGGCCGAAGGGCCTGTTTCCACACTGTAACACTCTGACTCTATGACTCTATCTGGCAATGCTTTCCAGGTATCAGTTATTCTGTGTGCGATAAAGAAATCCCTCAGATCCCCTTTAAATCTCCTTCCACTCACCTTACACCTATGCCCTCTTGTGTTTGATATCCCCACTACGGAAAAAACAATTCTAACCATCGACCCCTCCTATGCCTGTTATAATTTTACACAGTTCTATCGGGTCATATCCTCGGGGAACACAAACCCAGCCTATCCAGTCTCTCTTTCAATAACTAACGGGCTCCAGTCTAGACTTCAGACTTTCGCAATACAGCGTGGAAACAGGCTCGTTGGCCCACTTAGTCCGCGCCGACCAGCACTATTCTACACACTAGGGACATTTTACAATTTTACCTAAGCCAATTAAGCTTCAAACCTGTACGTCTTTGGAGTGTAGGAGGAAATTGGAGCACACGGAGAAAACTAGCCCGGATCACAGGGAGAACGTACAAACTCCGTACAGACAGCACCCGTAGTTAGGAATGAACCCGGGTCTCTGGCGCAGTAAAGCAACAATTCTACCACTGCACCACTGTGCCGCTCAAAATTGAGTGATTATTAGTCACATATATAGTCACATTATTAATGCAATGCACTGACGTGAATACCATTCTGTGTTTTGAGATGGAGGAACCCAGGCTGAAACAAAAGTAATGGGCTCACTGAAGCAAATGCAACCTTTTGACATCAGTGTGAGGTTTCATCTCATCTAGTGCCCTGTGCACCCACACCTGGGGAACACCATGTAATCTCCCTTCCAGTCCGAGAAATCACTGCTCGCCATTGCTCCCTGATTTCTGTCCCGCTGCCAACCCTTTAACCATGCAGCCACTGTCTCCCTAATCCCAGGGGCTTTAGTGTTGCTAACAAGTATAGGCAGAACTTGGCTCAGACTCACAGTTATGTGGAACAGAACACTCCAAAAAGGATCCGGCGTGAGAAGTGCTTCAGAGAACGTAGACTCAATTGTCAAACATTATATAATTACAACTGTTTTTATGAGTCTGAAGTTTTCACTGTGTGTAACTGTGCTTCCCACAACCCTTATGCAGTGAACACACAGATAACCTCCCTCCTTTGCAAAATTAATGCAGACAGGAGAATAACTGGTAAAAACAGAGGCACAGGTGGAGAGCTCCTCACTGGATACTGTATTATCCAACACACAAACTCATGGTAGCAAGGTAAAGATAATGAAAATGTTCTCCTGTGCTTTGCATCCACCCCACAGAACATCTCTGCACTTGTGAAAGGAATCCATTCAATGTGACTCCTCTGAGACATCAAGAGAAGGTACAAAGATCTACAGGAACATCGCTTCGTCCAGAATTCGGAGACAAGAAACTGCAGATGTTGGATTGCAAAAAAAGACACCAAGTCCTGGAATAACTCAGTGGATCAGCTAGCATTGGAGGACATGGATTGGTGACAACGTTCTTCAGACGTTCCAGTCTGAAGAAGGGTGCCGACCTGAAATGTCACCTATCCATGTTCTCCAGAGATGCTGTCTGATCTGCTGATTACTCCCTGATTTCACTTTGTCTTTTTTCTTAACCTCCAGAATTCCCTCCCTAAATCTCTTAGTTTCCCTCCATTTGTCTTTGGTCGTCTGTCCCGAAAGCTCCTTGTGATTTGTTGTCAAATATTATTTGATAACATTTCTCAAAATTCACCAGGATCTTTTAGTTACATTAAAGTCTATAATTAAATACATATTCTACTAAAAACATTGATTCTTGCCTGACCTACTGAATATTTCCAGCATTTTCTGCTTTTATTTTTGATTTCCAACACCTCAATCTTTTTTTTATTTTCAGATATACGTAGTTATTATTGAGATGGCAGCCGTTCAAATTAGCAATGAATCACAAAGCATTTTTTTAAGGCAAGGGGGGAAGGATTTAATAGGAACCTGAGGGGGAATATTTTTACACAAAGGGTGTAAAAGGAGCTGCCAGAGGAGGCAGTTGAAGCAGGTACTATCACACTTTTAAGAAACCTTTAGACAGGTACAGGATAGAATAGGTTTAGAGTCCAGTTTTATTTGCTTATTGTTATTTTTCTATCTTTTGGCACAGATCTAGTCACCCTCCTGCTGTACGAGAATTTTCTCCTCAGGGTGGTGGAGGACACACAAAACCTATCAGATATAAGAGTTTAGCAAGAGAGAGGAACTCAATGTATGTATTAGTCAAAAAAGAGTGCAAGAGAAGTTTGTGAGCTTGAACAAAACACAAACTGCTGGAGAAACTCAGCGAATCAGTCAGCGTCTGTGGAGGCAGAGGAATGGTCGACGTTTTGGGTCGAGACCATGCTTCAGGAGTGTGAAAGTTGATAACTCCCAAGGACTTACAAGGAGTTCTGCACAAGGTATCTTTAGAGATGCTGACTGTCTGGTATCACTTTCCAAAATTCCACGGATTCTGGCATTCTTTCTATAAACTGGAGCACAGCAAATGTGACCTCATTAAAAAAAGGAGGGAGACCAATCTGGCAACCTGTTGCCAAATGTCAATGGCAGGGAAACTACTGGAATGTCAATAGTCAATAGTCAATAGTCGTTTATTTGTCACATACACATAAATGTGTAGTGAAATGAAACATTACCCGCAGTATAATATAGATATATTATGTTTAATGTATAATATAGAATGCAATAACAGAATATCTTGAAAATATATTGATCGAGCAGTGGTCATGTGGATTTATTAAAGGAAATCATGTTTGATTGATCTACCTGGTTAATTTAGAAACACGGCTTATGAAACAAAACATGGTGAACCAGTGGATGTGGTGTATCTGAATATCTCAGGTTGGCAGGCTTTGACTGGTAACGATCAGTGCTTCTCACAATCTTTCTCGATGATTTGGTTATGGAGACGGATGTCATACTTCCATTTTTACAAAGGAAGATGTAAAATGGATGGATTTATGAGGAAATGGACAAGGTAATTGAGAGGTGAGAAAAAACCCCCAGATGTAGTGTGATGACAAAAAATTAGAAGTCATCCACTATGGTGCACACAAGAGAAACGTGAACTATTTGTTAAATGGTGAGACTGAATAGATGTGTTTCTGTACATCAATTATTTAAAGCCATAATACAGGTGAAGCTAGCAATTAAAAGGGCAAACACCATCCCCCCCCCCCCCCCCCAACTTATCTTTATCGACCCATCTAAGTGATGGACAAAGACAAGACCCTCCACATTCAATCTTCCATTGCTGCTGGTGTTCAGACACTCTACTCATTTGGACAGTACAGAATACTATCAATGGGTTGGACTTGATGGTGTCACAGGACACCCGGGCCAATAATCTGGCTACAGTAGTACAAATCCCACCAACATTGCTGGGGATTTCAATTCAACAATTAAACCTAGAATTTAATACCATATCTCAGCAACATGAACCGAATTATCATGAAAAAGCCCTGCGGCTGCTGAGAAAACACAATCTGCCACAGGCAATGATGGTCCAGTTTTACACTGCCATCATAGAATCTGTCCTCACCTTCTCCATCATGGTCTGGTTTGGCTCAGCCACCAAGCATGACATCCAGAGGCTTCAGCGCATCGTTCGATCAGCTGGGAAGGTTGTTGGCTGCAACCTTCCCCCCCCCCCCATTGACAAACTGTACACTGCAAGGGCCAGGAAGCGAGCGGGTAAGATTTTCTCTGACCCCTCACCCTGGCCACAAACTCTTTGAAGCACTTCCCTCTGGAAGGCAACTCCAGACTGTCAAAGCCGCCACAGCCAGGCATAAAAACAGCTTTTTTTCCATGAGCAGTAGCTCTACTCAACAACCAAAAGTCTGTAGCCTCCTTTTGCTCTGGTATTTTATTTCATTCTTCACATGTTTACATTTTTATGTTTTATTCTTAATTGTTTACTGTATGTCGTGTTGTTAGTTGCAGGCAAAGCACCAAGGCAAATTCATTGTATGTATGTATACTTAGCTAATAAAATCTATTCAATTCAATTCAATTCAATTAAAAAAATACCCGATTCATTAATATATTTCGGGAAAGAAAATCTGCCATCCTGACTAGCCTATGTGACTCCAGTGCCACCAATTCTCACATGCCCTGATGTGAGACAGCAAGGGATGGGGAATACATGGTGGCACTGCTGGTGGCATCCACATCTCAGGAGCAACTACGCAGTGAAAAGGAACATGGTGGCGCAGCGGTAGAGTTGATGCCTCACAACTCCACAGACCCATGTTCGATCCTGACTACGGGTGCTGTCTGCATGGAGTTTATGTTCTCCCTGTGACCATGTGGGTTTTCTCCTGGTGCTCCGGTTTCCTCCCACACTCCAAAGACATTGGCTTCTGTAAATTGTCCCTAATGTGTAGGATAGAACTAATGTACGGGTGATTGCTGGTCGGCACGGACTCGGTGGGCCGAAGGGCCTGTTTCCACGCCATATCTCTAAACTAGCCTAAACTAAACTAATATCTTCACTCCCCAGTTCTAGCTACTTGCAAATTTATCTGAATTCAATCATTTCCTGTGGTGCCCTTGCTTTCAGTTGCCTAAGCCTGATCTTTGCAATTCCATTTCCAACTCTCCCTGCCTCATCACCTGCCTTTGGCCAGGACATGTGGCTCTGCAATTGCAAGGGGTTAATGACAGGGACACAGAATATAGTTACTGCTATTTGCCTGGTTCATGTGAATCACCTAGGCATAGAAGGCTATGAGCCAAGTGCTGGAAGATGGAATTAATATGGATGGGTGCCCACTGGTTGGAATGGACGTAGTGAGCCAAATGGACTGTTTCCATGCTGTCTCCATGACTCGGATTCAAACAAATTAAATGTGGCTTCACTCAGTAAAAGGGCACTTGCACAGTCTTCGATGAAGACTAATGTGTAGATAAAATGTCAGCACTGCAGCACTTATGATTAGTCAACAATTCATAGGATCAATATTGCTATAAAGAATGCTCATGAGTAATTATTCCAACGGCTATCACGTATCATGCCAGCTTGGAGAAATGTCAGACAGCATGACGTGACAGGCTATCCAAGAATATGGCATTTAGTGGCACTGAATAATTATTGACAAAAAGAGTAGGACAGAAATGCTGAGAAAAGGGTACAGATAGCAAAACAGCAAAACAGACACCCTCTAAGCACAGAGGGAGAGAGAGAGAGAGAGAGAGAGAGAGAGAGAGAGAGAGAGAGAGAGAGAGAGAGAGAGAGAGAGAGAGAGAGAGAGAGCGAGAGAGAGAGAGAGAGAGAGAGAGAGAGAGAGAGAGAGAGAGAGAGAGAGAGAGAGAGAGAGAGAGAGAGAGAGAGAGAGAGAGAGAGAGAGACACAGAGACTGAGAGAACTAAATTCAAAGACAGAGATAGATAGAAGTGTAAGTGAGAAACAGAAAAAAAGACGGAAATGAGTCAGAGATTAGAGGGAGGAGAAAGGAGGTAACAGCAGTGGAAAAAGAGTTGGGGAAGCATAAATAAACTTGAAGATGGTAAAGTAAAGGTGGATGAACTGAGTGTCACTTTCAGCAGGCTGCCTTGTGTTCATCATGTGATCGGTATCACTCAGGATAGGTTCTGGTTGTTAGGAATTGCTGGTTAGCCTTCACCTGTCAAATGGCATCCGCTGGAATTTCATCAAAGTGATTATTAGGAGGTGGGCACCTTGGGTAACGTGTTTGGCTTGGAATTGGAGTGTTGCAGCTTTGAGTCCCATTTCAAAGACTGGAGCTCTGAAGTAGCACGCACTAAGGTTAAAGAATGTGGCTTTCCAATAGAATATTAAATTATCCACCCTATTGAAAAGAGCAGGTTTGGGGGAAGGAGGCATTGTGAAGAAATCACTCAGATGTCTATAATCAGATAGCTATAACTAATCCTACAGATGTCTCGATTCCCAATTTGCATCTTGTAAGGACCATTCCATTTCCCAGTCTATCCATCTCCATCATATCTACTCTGATGAAGACTTCCCAATCCCATGCCTTTAAGATGCCAACCCTTGAATGACTAGGATCTCGACAATCTACATTGTATTTCCTGCATCTTTCTTCTCAGGCAGGAGATATTTCTCTACTCTCCTCGCAGCCAGAGTAAGGATAGGGTTCCCCTGCCCTCAACTTCCATTCCATCAGCCTCAACATTCAAAATACAATGCATCAAAATCCCATGGGATGCCACCACCAAACAAATCTACCTTTCCCCTCCCCATTCAGACTGTTTCTTCTCGGACTCCCTGGTCCAATTTCCATCTCCACTAACTGCTCCATGGTACTTTCCCGTACAACTGCAGCTAATGTAATACCTATCCTTTTACCTCTTCCCTCTTTGCACCATCAACACATGCAAACAGCCATCTCAGGCTCATGATGTGGTCTTCTCTCTACTGGAGAAATCAATTGCAGATTGGGCCATTCCTTGATAGAACACTTGACTTGACTTGACTTGTCTTCTCAATCCACAAGGTGACTCCTCACCTTCCCCACCCCACATTCGCACTGACCTCTCTGTATTGGTCTCTTACAAAGTTCCAACCTACCTAATATAAAGCAAAGAACCAACTTCTCATCTTTCTTTTAGGAACATCTACTCTCAGGATTTAATACAGAATTTAACAGTTTTTGGTAAACCCATTTTCCAATTTTTTTCCATGAACGTGGCAAAATAGTCCTCGCTTCACTCTTCTAATTCCATTGAGTCCTCGCCCCAAAATGACATCTCTGTTTCTCTCCCATGGATGCTGCCTGGCCTGCTACATGATTCCAGCATTTCCATTTTTATTTTGGATAGCCAACACCTGCAGTTTTTTTACTTCCATCTGTCTTCTCAGATTTTATTCCAGCTCCCACTTGGTGTTCTGCTCAACCTTATCCCACAAACATCATTAAAACAAACACCATTTTTTTCCATTCAGGACAGATGCAGATAATTAATTCCGCCAAAATCTTGCCAGCTACACTTGGTAAGTTCCCCATCACTCCACGGGGTAACATTTGGCCTTTATCATCGTCATAAACATTCAGCAATTCTCTGATTCCAATAAGGAAGACACACTCTAGGCTATTGTCAGAAACCTCTACACTAATTTTCTAACTCATATCAAGTCAATTTTATTTGTATAGCACATTTAAAAACAACCCACGTTGACCAAAGTGCTGTACATCTGATTAGGTACTAAGGGGGAAAAATGAAACATACAGTAGCACGCAAACAGTTCACAGCGCCTCCTCAATGAGCCTCAAACGCTAGGGAGTAGAAATAGGTTTTGAGCCTGGACTTAAAGGAGTCGATGTAGGGGGCAGTTCTGATGGGGAGAGGGATGCTGTTCCACAGTCTAGGAGCTGCAACCGCAAAAGCGCGGTCACCCGCTTTCAAGTCTTGATCATTCTGATCAAGTCTGATCAAGTCTGGATCATTCCAGCATTTCCAGTGGAATAAATGAGATTGTGGGCTTGGCTCCTCACATGAATAGCTCATAGTGTATCCATAGCGATGTCCTCAATAGGAAGTGTCAAAGTGGATGGCAGTAAATGAACTGCAGAAACACAAATTAAATGATTCAGGTGAAACCACCGTAAGGAACCGTTTATGGCCACAATATGAAGCCTTAAATGAGATCACATCAGTCAACTTTACACACTTGGTATGAATTGGCAACAACACTTCCTCCTCGATAAGCAACCGTCTGCTTTAGATGAGGTCGAGGATCCACAAACTTGTCTTCATCGACAGGTCAGCGGTGGAGAGAGTCAAAAACTTCAAATTCCTGGAAGTGTATATCTCTGAAGATTTTTCCAGGGCCCAGCATATAAATGCAATCATTAAGAAAGCCCATCAACACCTCGACTTCCTCAGAAGATTGAGGAGATTTGGCATGTCGACTAATACCCTTTTGAACTTTTACAGGTGTATGGTAGAGATCATATTGACTAGTTGAATCGTGGCAACTCGAATGCCCAGGAATGAAGGAGATTACAAAAAATAGTGGATACCACCCAGTCTGTCGAGGGTACTGACGTCCTCACCATCAGTGGAGTCCAGCCTTTTCCATCTTTTCTGATAGAAGCTTTCTCCCATTTATTTCAAAGGCAAGAAAAAAAAAACACAGTGAAAGGTCAGTGAGTTGGGCACTTCCGAACGTAGCCTGTGCAAAATAACAGAACATGAACAATATGACAGATCATAGGACAAGTAAATGTTCCCGATCTTGGGATTAAGTGTTTAAAGATTGCCAGTTTGACGAGGCATTGGATTGGGAGCCCTCAAATTGTGCATCATGTTAGCAAACCAACTGAATGCCATTGTGTGAAACCACAGCTGAAAACCAGTGACTTGGCTCGGGCGATGGGTGCATTACCTCACTGCATTGCACAGACAACAAACCCTCTGTGCAGAACTGCATTGTAAGGCACAGTCACCACAACGTGACGGTTAATGCTTCCAAACAGCCTGTGTCAGCATGCCAACATGAATCTTCAATTCAGAGCACTGTGGTTCATGTCTGGCTACAGAAACTTCAGCAAGTAAACTAAAACTAAAGATCCCAACGAAGCAACAAGGAAGAGGGGCAACGCGGAGGGAGTGCTGCACTGTCAGAGAGACAGTGATGCGGGAGTGCCACACTGCCAAAAGGTGCAGCGCTGAGGGAGTGCAGCAAAGTCAAGGAGGACAGTACTGAAGGAGGGCTTCTCGGTTAGATGGGCAGTACTGAGGGAGTGCTGCACTGTCACAGGTGAGGGAGTGCCACAGAGTCAAGGAGAGTACTGATGGAGTGCCGCAAAGTCAAGAAGGTCAGTACTGAGGGAGTGCTGCACACTCAGAGAGGTGGTGTTGAGGGAGTGCTACACTGAGAGAGAGCCGCATCGTTAGAGAACACCACCGAGATAGTGCTGCTCTGAAATAACCCAGTAAACCAGCCAGTTTAACAATGGGGAATGGACAATAAATGCAGGCTTTGCCAGGCACACTCACGTCCTGTGAATGAATATCTAAAGTATCCTTGGAAATATTTGATCAGCAGATGTACTGTTGCAACTTTCCTCCACCCTTATCACAGCCTTCATTTTCCTCGTTGGTCTCCTAACCTCCACTCTCCTCCACCTCATCCAAAACTTATGTCTGTACATATCCCTTACCATCATATTCACCTGATGGGCATGACCCCCGCCACCTTTTTTTTTAGTTTAGAGATACAGTGCAGAAACAGGCCCTTCTGACTACCAATCCCTGCACATTAACATTACTCTACACACACTAGGGACAATTTATTTGATACCAAATCAATTAACCTACAATCCTGTACAGCTTTGTAGTGTGGGAGGAAACCGAAGATCTCGGAGAAAACCCACGCAGTCACGGGGAGAACGTACAAACTCCATACAGACAGCACCCACAGTCGGGATCGAACCCAGGTCTCTGGTGCTGGCAGCGCTGTAAGGCAGCAACTCTACCGCTGCGCCACCATGTCGCCCACACCTGTGCTAACTTACCTGATGTCCTAAAGCCTCCCATTTGCTTGCCTTCTTTAGTCCTAGAACTCAGTTTCACTGGCACCAGACATTTTATACTTGCCTCCAGGAATACTTAGTTTATAACAGGGATACAAAATTATCATACGCTTCAAAATCATGCACGTACATGTGCTTAATTCAAGAATAATTGCACCTAACTCATCTGCCAATTGCAAGTTCCTGGTGATTTGTAAAGGCACATGATTGGGAGTGGAGTACTGATTCACTAAAAAAAAAGCTACTTCTACTGGTTGAAGTGGGGTGTTGACATGGGGTGTGACAGGTGCTGCACTCCCCAACACAAACCAGAGTGATGTTAGCTTAGTTTAGTTTAGATACAGCACGGAAACAGGCCTTTCGACCCATCAACCAGAAGATCCCCGCACATTAACACTACCCTAAACACACTCGGGACAATTTATTTTATACCAAGCCAATTAACCGACAAACCTGGTCGTCTTTGGAGTGTGGGGAAAAAACAAAGATCTTGGATAAACCCCTGGCAGGTTACGGGGAGAAAGTACAAACTCCGCAAAGACAAGCACCCATAGTCAGGATAGAACCCGGGTCTCTGGCGCTGTAAGGCAGTAGCTTTAACGCTGCGCCACCACTTGTTAGAATGTTAGAATATGAGCTTGGCTGTTCAAAGATGGCATCAGGAACCAGCACTGGAGGGCTCGAGATGGATGGCGAGGAAATCGCGGCGGAGATTTGCAGCTTAGACATAGACCAGCTGTGATTTAATTGGAAGGTGGGGCAATCCTGAGGAAATGAATGTCTCTGTGAAGCAATACAATGACTTCAGATAGCACTATGTGATTTATGAGATGCATATGAGATCAGACAGCCAATAAACTTGCATCATGGCCTACCAAAAGGTTTGAAGCACGCATTTTCTTTGTCTTTTATTTGAAAAAGCAACATACGATTTACCGACTCCATGCTTTTATTTGAGCAGGAGTTTTTGTCACAGAGTCATCGAATCATTCAGCATGGAAAAAGGCCCTTCAACCCAACTGGTCCATGTTGACCAGAATTTATAATGATGCGAGTCCAATTTGCCTGTGTGTGGCCCATAATCCCTCAAAACCTTTCCTATGCACGTACTAGTCCAAATGTCCCCATTGTACACATCTCTACAGCTTCCTGTGGCTTGTGCATATACCCACCACCCTCTACGTGAATAAATTGTATCTCAGGCCCTTTTTAGATCTCTCCCCTTTCACCTTAAACCTACGCCATCTCATTCTGGACTCCTCTACCCTGGGAAAAAGACTGTGACCATTCACCTTATCTATGCCTTTCATGATTTTGTAAACCTCTCTAAGATCAGATGTAAGCTTTGTCTGGGTAAGGAAGTCCCGTTCCACATGACCTACAAAGAGTGGTACAAAATCCTTTATCTCTTCCCCAAAGCAATGTTCAAAGGGCGGCACGGTGGCGCAGCGGTAAAGTTGCTGCCTTACAGCGAAGGCAGCGCTGGAGACTCAGGTTCGATCCTGACTACAGGTGCTGTACAGTACGGAGTTTGTACGTTCTCCCCGTGACCCGCGTGGGTTTTCTCCGAGATCTTCGATTTCCTCCCACACTCCAAAGACGTACAGGTTTGTAGGTTTGGCTGGGCAAATGTTTTTAAAAAATTGTCCCTAGTGGGTGTAGGATAGTGTTAATGTGCAGGTATCGCTGGGCGACTCGGACCCGGTGGGCCGAAGAGCCTGTTTCTGCGCTGTATCCCTAAATCTAAAAATCTAAAACTGCCTGGTTTCCCATTGCCTGGCAATCCCAGCTGCCCAGGATGATCGGCTTCCATCGACCGACATCACAGGTCTCCCTCTCAAACACGCTTAAATGACCAGTTCTCCTGGGAGCAGTTGCCTCCTTAATCATCTTTCACTACTCCCAAATTCGAGGAATTGGAATTCCTATATATCGGCGAGACCAAGCGCAGGCTGGGCGATCGTTTCACTGCACACCTACTCTCAGTCCGCCTTGGCCGACGCAATCCCCTGATTGCCAAACATTTTAACTCTCCCTCCCATTCCTATTCTGACCTTTCTATCCTGGGTCTCCTCCACTGTCATAGTGAGGCCACACGCAAATTGGAGGAACAGCACCCCATATTTCACTTGTGCAGCTTGCAACCCAGCGGTACGAATATTGATTTCTCTATTTTCAAGTAACCCTTGTATTGCTTCTCTCTCCGTCCCTCCCCCACCCTAGTTGTCCTGCTAGTTTCACTGCTCGTATCACTTCGTTATCACCTCCTCCACAGCCAGCAATGGACCATCGTGGTGTCCTTGATCATTGATGCCGGCTCTGGTCTATTTTGTGTCTTTTAATACCTCTAGTTTCCCTTTCCCTGACTCTCAGTCTGAAGACGGGTCTCGAAAGGTCACCTATTCCTTTTCTCCAGAGATGCTGCCTGACCCGCTGAGTTACTCCAGCATTCTGTGTCTATCCAGGAATTGGAAACAGCTTTCAGGTATTATTTTTTTAATTTAATCCACTGATCTAACTCCAACTCAACCATCCTTGACCATGCATTCAATCGTACAATTGAGAGACTCGCTTGCTACAATGCTTGTAACACTGTAAATGAGGCAGGAATATCATGTCTGGAACTGAATCATTTTACGCTCCACTCACCTGCAATTGGCCAAACCACTAGGATATTTAAAGGTCAGGTTCAAATTCTGGAGAATGCCCCTCAGACATGCTATCAACTAAAAACCTACAGTGATAAAGCAAAAAGCTTCAGCCTCGATTACAGCAGCGCCTTAAGATAAACTTAATGTCATAACAAAAGTAGATATGAAAGACACAGACAGCAAAATTGACTGAGTAATGACATTACCTGATATGAGTGACCACATCTGGAGAAACACTTATCGACAGGGACGTATATGGTTCTGCCTATCACATATGAAACCACATTTAAAAAACAAACATTCACCAGACTGACTTCCTGTTATTATTATTAACCCTTTCACAATTTATCAAGGAGGCACATTAGAATCCTTGACGATTGAACAAACATTTCTGCATCACCAGGATTGTTGTAATCACACCACTGTCAAAACCCAGACATATCTTTATCTGCCTGCTTCCACCTATCACCAACCTGCCTCTGTCTCCCAATTCCACCCCTTCCCCTCCTGGCTCCATATATCTGTCAGTCTTCTCCCGTCCGGGGTCCACATTTCACTGGTCCATGTCTCTCCCCCCCCCCCCCCCCCCAACCCCCTTTCCCTTTCTCCCCTATCTTCATTCTCCACCTTCAGTCCTGATGAAGGGTCTCGACCTGAAATGTGACAATTTATTTCTCCCCAGTTCTTTCAGCAGTTTTTTTTTTATAAAATGGTCTGTCAGCTCAATTCTGTGCTCCCTCACTCTAAGAAGGATATCAAAACCTTGGATAGAGCATAGAGGAGGTTGACTGGATTGGCCCCAAGTACTCATGTAACTGAAGTCACTCAGTTATATGAATAGATTAAGGAAGTAGATCCGTGTTTTGTCCTGATAGAAGAAGCACATGTTATTTCAATATCTATAACAAAGACAGGGAATGGAACAGGAGGAGGCCATTCAGTCCCTTGAGTCTGACCCATCCTACAATTACATCCTGGCTGCTCTACTTGACTTTCCCCAGATCGCTCAATATCTTTGGTTGCAAGAAAACGTTTAATAAAGTTAACAAATTACCTCATGCCAACTGCTGTTTGTGAAAGAAAGCACCAAACCTCCCTGGTCCTCTTGCTAGTGCAGAGCTTCCTAACTTTGTTCCTGAAACCCTGGTTCTACTTTTCAAATAACGTCAAGTCCCAGATTCCCAACCAACAAGAATAGAGTTGGAAGACAGAAACTATCAGCGCCCCCTGAAACCTTCAAATTAATCAACCTTTAATCTAGTAAAACCCAGGGAATACAAAAGTGGGATCTCCCCTTGGAGCCCAGGTATCATATTGATGAATCTGAGCTATGCTTTTTCTTTGTCTGATATATCTTCCCTGGAATGTGGTGTCCAGAAATGCTCTCAGCTCCGGGCAGAGTATTCAGAGGACAATCCTTAAATAGTCTCACTGGTGCAATGTCTCCCCAGTGCCTGCGTATTTTCAAGTTTACGATCACTATTCCAAAGTTTAAATAGTTTTAATTTGAGGGTGTTTTCTGGTATGTCCCATGCTACTGTATATTGAGAAATTATAGGCTTGACTTTTAACCCTGCCATTCTGCAGAACTCAGAATTGAGGCGGCACAGTGGCGCAGCAGTAGAGTTGCTGCCTTACAACGCCAGAGACCCAGGTTCGATCCTAACTGTGGGTGCTGTCTGTACGAAGTTTGTACGTTCTTTTTGTGACCACGTGGATTTTCTCCAAGTGCTCCAGTTTCCTCCCACATTCCAAAGACGTACAAGTTTGTAGGTTAATTGGCTCCTGTAAATTGTTAAATTGTCCCTAGTGTGTAGGATAGTGCTAGTGTACGGAGTGATCGCTGGTCGGTGCAGACTCAGTGGGCCGAAAGGTTTGTTTCCACGCGGTATCTCTAAAATCTAAAGTCTAAAGAATTGGTGGATGGCTTTGAACAGGGGAAGCTGCTCCGATTCATTGCTACCCCGACTCTGCCTCCCTCCCTTGAATGGAATTCCAACCTGTTGCTCCATCGAGGCTAGAGGTCAGGGTACTCACAGGAAGAAAACCCATTTGTCACTGTGCAGACTGGTCTCTGAGGACAAACTGACCTGTGATCTTAAACCAAGGAATGCACTGTCAAAGCCTTCAAGGCTCGGCAGACAGATCAACAGGGGCTAATGAGTCAGACGCACAGATAAAGGCAAGCTGCTTCAGCTTTGGGGCCAGCAGCAATATCAACGGTTCCTCTGGGATTCCCTCCGTAGCTAAAATCGTAGGCAAACTGGTTTCCAGACATTGAGAAACCAGATCAAGGGACTATATATTTATCACAGAAGGCAGGAGAAACTTCTCCAGACCGAGAAAGTCGTGAGGTTGCAGGATTCACTTCCAGAATTAGAACGTTTGAGGCAGAAAATGCATCCACATTTTAATAATAGATTTGAGAAGTTTAGTGTTTAACCCTCATAGGTTTAGACAGGAAGGACAAGGAATGGAGAAAAAAATAGAACCTATCGGAACCATTCAGCAGATCAGCTTGCAATCATGTGTTTCAGGTTAATAACTTTAATGAGGATTTTATTATCATCAACCTGAAATATTTCTGATTCTCCAATGATGAAGTCCGACCTGTTAAGTTTTTCGAACATTTACTGGTTTTATTTGCTTTGAGGGAATGGAATGTTATGGGAACAGGAAACAGCAAACAAAAACAAAAAATTCATATCAGCACCCTCCTGCGCAATATATTTTCAATGCTTTTCGGAACTCTCAATGTCTTTGACCTCCTCTATTAATGGCCTCTTGATCATCCACAAATGTAATCACTCCACCATTGGTCACTGTGGCTTCAGTTGCCAGGGCCTAAGGCTCTGAAATTCCCTTCTTTAACCCCAGTTTCTCTAGCCCATTGAAGTTTCGTACAACTTCAAAAGGTTTAATGTGAATGTATATTTTTAATACCGATTGGACACATTTGAATTTTGATTAAGAAATTAGCAAGCACAGTATATTCTTTTTCTCAAGAGATTCTGCCTAACCCTCTGAGTTACTCCAGCATTTTGTGTCTATCTTTGGTGTAAACCAGCATCTGCAGTTTATACACACTATAATCATCTTCTGGATATCCTGGTATGGCCTCAGAGAATAACAGAACATAGAAACATAGAAAATAGGTGCAGGAGTAGGCCATTCGGCCCTTCGAGCCTGCACCGCCATTCAATATGATCATGGCTGATCATCCAGCTCAGTAACCTGTACCTGCCTTCTCTCCATACCCTCTGATCCCTTTAGCAAAAAGGGCCACATCTAACTCCCTCTTAAATATAGCCATCAAAAGGTCTCAAACCGAAACGTTACCTATACTTTTTGTCCAAAGATGCTGCCTGAGCCAATGAATTACTCTAGAACTTTGTGCCAGAAGCCCCATGAATCTGTCTTCATCAACAGAATGGCACTGGAGAGAGGCAATTGCTTCAAATTCCCGCAAATGCATATCTATTTGTGTTAGACCCCTAGAAGCAAGCAGCATAGAAACTGGCCCGTTGGCCCAAATCGTTCTGATTAAGCTGCTCCATCTAAGCTAGTCCCATCTACCTACAATTGACCAATATCCTCTCTAAACCTTTCATTTCCATGTACTTGTCCAAATGTCTTTTAAATGTTGTTATTTGATGTGGCTACGGTCCCCAAGTGCCTGAAGTCGGCTTCCATAGTGCCGGTGCCGAAAAAAACAAAAATCACTACCGTCTGGTTGCCCTAACTCCTATAATCATGAAGTGCTTTGAAAGGCTAGTCCTTTCACACATCAAATCCAGCATCCCTGCCTCACTGGACTCGCATCAATTTGCATACAGGGCAAACAGATCCACAGAGGACACCATCTCTCTGGCTCTTCACACTGTCCTGACTCAGCTGGAGAGACGGGGCACGTACGTGAGGATGCTATTCATAGACTATAGCACTGCCTTCAACACGGTCATCGCCACCAAGCTCATCACCAACCTCCACCAACTAGGTCTCAGCTCGTCGTTATGCGACTGGATCCTGGATTTCTTGATGGAGCGACCGCAGGCAGTGAGAATGGGCCCGCACCTGTCCTCCACTATCACCCTGAGTACCGGCACACCACAGGGCTGTGTTTTAAGCCCCATGCTCTGCTCCCTATTCACACACGACTGTGTTCCTGCATTCAACACCAACAACATTGTCAAGTTTGCAGACGACACAACGGTAATCAGGCTGATCACCAACAGTGATGAAACAAAATACAGAGCGGAGGTGCAGAACCTGGCGGACTGGTGCTCAGATAACAACCTGTCCCTAAACACCTCCAAGACCAAGGAGCTGATCATCAACTTCCGAAGGTCACATAATGGGGAATATGCTCCGATCTTTATCAATGGGGACAGTGTGGGAGAGTGTCAGCTTCAAGTTTCTGGGCACTCACATTTCGGAGGACCTCACATGGTCCACTAACACCGCTGCGCTGGTCAAGAAGGCACAGCAACGACTGTTTTACCTGAGAACACTGAAAAAGTCTGGTCTGCCCCAACAGCTGCTGACGACCTTCTACCGCTGCATCATAGAGAGCATCCTAACGCATGGCATCCCAGTGTGGTATCTCAGCTGCACGGAGGCAGAGAGGAGAGCTCTTCAGCGGGTAGTCTATAGAGCTCAGAAGATTAATCGGAACACAGCTACCAGCCTTGGAGGGCATCTACAATACACGATGCCTCAGGAAAGCCACCAGCATTCTCAAAGACCCCTCACACCCCTGCAATAGTATGTTCGAACTTCTACCATCTGGCAGACGCTACAAGGCCTTCTACGCCCGCACCTCCAGACTCAGGAACAGCTTCATCCCCAGGGCCATAGCTGCTCTGAACCGGTCCTGCTGAGTCGGATGGTCACATCGCACAGCGAACCGGCACAGACCTATTTGCACTTTATTCTGTTTTAAAACTGTTTCTAATTTTGTTTCTCTGGGCTGTCTAAATTTATGTTGATTAGCTAATTAATTAATTGCATTGCATTCCCAATCTCGTTGTACCCCTGTACAATGACAATAAAGATATATTGTATTGTATTGTATTGTATTGTATTGTATTGTATTGTATTGTGTTGTATTGTACCTGCCTCAACTACTTCCTTAGGCAGCTAAGGAAGCCATTAACCTCTGTGTGAAAAGATTGCCCCTCAGGGTTCCTATTAAATCTCACCTTAAACCTAGACCTGCTGGTTCTTTATTCCCCTACTTTGGGAAAAGGATTCTGTGCAATCTCCTATTCCGCGCGTGATTTTAAATACCTCCATAAGATCATCAGATCCAGCCTGCCCAACCTCTCCCTGTAGTTCAGCCCTCGAGTCCTGGCAATATCCTTGTAAATCTTCTCTGCACTCTTTCCAGTTCAAAAGCAACTGTCCTCTAGTAAGATGACCAAAATGGAACACAATGCTCCAAGTGTGGCCTCACCAATGCCTCACATAACGTTCCAATTTCTATACTCAATTCCCCGACTGATGAAGGTTAATGTGTCAAAGCCTTCCTCACCACCCTATCTATCTGCGATGCCACTTTCAGAGGGAAAAATGTGGTTGTACTCCTAGATTCTTCTGCTCTACACGCTTCCCGGGGCACTACTCTTCACTGTGAAGGTCCTGCCCTGGTTTGACTTTCCACACTGCACCATCCTAAACACCTTAGCAACGATCCACGCCTGAAGAAGGATCTCAACCCGAAATGTCACCCTCTCCTTCTCTCCAGAGATGCTGCCCTATCCCGCTGAGTTACTCCAGCCTTTTGTGTCTATCCACTGTGGACTTAGGTTTTGCACTAATATGGTTGGTTACATGGTATTACTGATTATTAATTTATTGCACTATTGATTTGTGTATACTTATTTGTTGTGTTATTGCGCTAATGGGCCTGCAAAGGTGCTGCGAGTAAGGATTTCATTGTTCTGTTCCCTGTGCATCTGACAATTAAATATATTTTGACTCTTGACTTGACCCGGCAATCTCTTCCAGCTGTTGTTCATCCTCTGTGGAAAAAATACTTCCTCAAGCTTGCTAAAAATACCAGTCCCAGTAACTCCCTCCGTGTACGAGCAGCTTAAACATTTCAAACATGCATGGGTTCCGTAGCCTTTAAAATAACATAGGCAGAATCTCTGGAATTCCCTCACAAAGCTCTTCACCTCTCTCTATTTCTTTAAGACACTGCGTTACACCTCCCTCTCCAAGGGTAATCTACTCCATTGTGGGTCGGTGTTAATGTTTACTTGATAAAACTCCTGTAAGCGCCCTTATAACATTTGACTATATTATAGGGACTGGACAATAGTTGTCATTGTTCTATGTTGCCATTTACAATTGTATTTGATGTTTTCCTCATATAATTGGCCCCAGACGCAATCCCTCTTTCCTATTTCTTCCCATTAATATAATTGATCTCAATCCATGCTTTCACCGGCCTACCAATTCCTGATCCAGATTTCTTTACGTGGAATCCAGCAGTCTGTCTTTGGTTCACTGCTCTCTCTCACGGGTAAATTGTTTCAACACAACCCCCACCTCATTCTCACCCCCAACCCCCACCACCGATTCAGACCACCAGAGATATCTGCAATTCATTCGCTGCATAAGGACGTGGCTGGCAGGAGCAACATTTAATGCCTGTTCCTAGATTGTTGATGTGAGAGTGCACAATAATAGCCTGCAGCTAAAATGAGAGAGGTTAGGGTTATCGAACTGCAGAAACAAAAGCCGGTATTCTGTGTTGAAAAATATCCCAAGGCAATGCACAGGACTGCAGTGGATGCCAAGGCAAAGAAGAAGTGACTAATGCCTTGATCAAATAGGAAAGCTTTAAAAGGGGGCCTTAAGAAGGACTGAATGTTGGAGAGAGTTTAGATAATGAAAAGCAGATCAAGGCGCCTGGGCTGAACGCGTAACCCAAGAGTGTTGGACCAAAGTGAGACTGGGTGCCGAGAGTAATACAGCATAGAAAAAATAGGCCTTTCGGCCCAACATGTTCATGTCGACCCACATGCCTCATCTAAGCTAGATGCAACATGCATCTAAGCAACATGCCTCATCTAGTTGCTCGCATTTGGTCCCTATCTCTCTAAACGTTTCCAATCCATGTACCTGTCCAGGTGTCTTTTAAATGCTGTTATTGTATCTGCATCAACAACCTATAGCAGAGGGGGATTTTTCCAAGTAAGAGCAGGATGGAAATTAGTGGTGAAATTTATGAAGGAAAATAACTGCAGTTGCTGGTACAAATCGAAGGTATCACAAAATGCTGGAGTTACTCAGCGGGTCAGGCAGCATCTCTGGAGAGAAGGAATGGGTGACGTTTCAGGTCGACACCCTTCTTCAGCCTGAAGAAGGGTCTCGACCCGAAACGTCACTCATTTGTGACGTTACTCCAGCATTTTGTGATACCGGTGAAATTTATGAAGTCAGTGAGTTCTGCATGGGTACAAGAGGTAGCACCAATGCAGTTGTCAATGTAACGGAGGTATAGTTCGGGTATAGGGTCAGTGTACGCCTGGATCAAGGATTGTTCGACGTACCCTACAAAGAGACAGGCATAACTGGCCCATGCGAGTGCCAATAGCACCATCTCCATCGCAGGTCCCTACTGTTTCTGGATCTTACCATCTCCATCACAGGAGATTGACATCTACTACAAACCTACTGACTCCCAGAGGTATCTTGACTACACTTCTTCCCACTCTGATTCCTGTAAAAACTCAATCCCCTACTCCCAATTCCTCCGTCTATGCCGCATCTGCGCCCAGGATGAGGTGTTCCATACTAGGGCATCGGAGATGTCCTCATTCTTTAGGAAACGGGGTATCCCCTCTTTCATTATAGATGAGGCTCTCACTAGGGTCTCCTCTATATCCCGCAGCTCCGCTCTTGCTCCCCCTCTCCCCATTCGTAACAAGGATAGAGTCCCCCTTGTCCTAACCTTCCACCCCATCAGCCGTCGCACACAACAAATTATCCTCCAACATTTCCGCCACCTCCACATCTTCCCATCTCCACCCCTTTCGGCTTTCCAAGGAGGCCGTTCGCTCCATAACTCCCTGGTCCACGCGTCCCTTCCCACCCAAACCACCCCCTACCCAGGTACTTTCCCCTGCAACCGCAGAAGATGCAACACCTGTCCCTTTACCTCCCCCCTCCAAGGACCCAAGGACCCAAACAGTCTTTCCAGGCGAGGCAGAGGTTCACCTGCATCTCCTCCAACCTCATCTATTGTATCCACTGCTCCAGACGTCAACTTCTCTACATCGGCGAGACCAAGCGCAGGCTCGGCAATCGTTTCGCTCAACACCTCCGCTCAGTCCGCCTTAACCAACCCGATCTCCCGGTGGCTCAGCACTTCAACTCCCCCTCCCATTCCCAATCTGAACTTTCTGTCCTGGGCCTCCTCCATTGTCAGAGTGAGGCCCAGCACAAATTGGAGGAACAGCATCTCATATTTCGCTTGGGCAGTTTACACCCCAGCAGTATGAACATTGACTTCTCTAACTTCAGATAATTCCTCTTTCCCTCTATCCCCCCCCCCTTCCCAGTTCTCCCTCTAGTCTTCCTGTCTCCTACCACACCCTATCTTTGGACCGCCCCCTCTCCTGACATCAGTCTGAAGAAGGGTCTCGACCCGAAACTTCACCCATTCCTTCTCTCCAGAAATGCTGCCTGGCCCGCCGAGTTACTCCAGCATTTTTTGTCTACCTCCAATGGCAGCTCATTTCATATATCCACCGCCCTCTGAGTGAAAACATTGTCCCTCAGGCTTCCGATTACATCTTTCCCCTCTCACCTTAAACCTCTGTCGCTGGTTCTTGATTTCCCTACTCTGTGCATTCACCCCATCAATTCCCCTCATGATTTTATACACCGTTATAAGATCACCCCCAAGCCTTCTGCACTCCAAGAAATAAAGTCTGAGCTTGCCCAACATCTCCCGAGAGTTCTAGCCCTCGGGTCCTGGCAACATCCTCGTAAACCTTTATTTGCCTTTTTCCAGCTTAATGATATCCTTTCTATACCACGATGACCAAAACTAAACACAATAGTCCAAATGCTACCTCATCAATGTATTTTACAGCTGTACCAGAATACCCAATTTTTATTTTCAATGCCCTGACTGATGAAGGCCAAAGTACCAAAAGCCTTCTTTACCATCCTATCTACCTGTGATGCCACTTTCAGGGAACTGTGCACCTGTACTCCGAGATCCCTCTGCTTTACTCCCCAGGGTCTTACCATTCACTACCATCCAACACATTATCCTCCCACATTTCCATCACCTCCAGCGTAATCCCCACCACTAATCACATCTTCTCATCTCCACCCCTTTCCGCCTTCCGCAGAGACTCTCCCTCCGCAACTCCTTGGTTCAATTGTCCCTTCCCACTCAAACCACTTCCTCTCCAGGTACCTTCCCCTGCAAACACAGGAGATGTAACTCTTTCCCTTATACCTCCTCCCCCATCTCCGTCCAGGGACCCCAGCAGTCCTTCCAGGTGAGATAGAGATTCATGTGCACCTCGTCTAACCTCATCCACTGCATCAGGTGTTCCCGATGAGGGCTCTTGTATTTTGGCGAGACCAAGCTTAGACTCAGCGATCATTTCGCTGAACACCTGCACTCAGTTCATCAAGGCCTACTGGATCTCCCGGTTGCCAACCACTTTAACTCCTCTTCCCATTCGCACACTAACCTTTCTATCCTGGTTCAATTATCCCTTCCCACTCAAACCACTCCCTCTCCAGGTACCTTCCCCTGCAACCACAGATGTAACACTTTCCCTTATAACTCCTCCCCCATCTCCTCAATTGCCAGAGTGAGGCCGCATTCAAATTGTAACAGCACTTCACATATCGCTAGGGTAGCTTACAACCCAACGGTACGAACGTTGAATTCTATAATTTTAGGAAACTTTTACAAAAACCTCCTTCACCATGGCCGCTCTCTCTCCCTCCCCCCCCCCCCCCCCCCCCCTCCAACAAATGTCAGTGAACTAGTTCCATAGTTCACAACTATGTATCCCTCTTGGGCTCTAACCTGTCCCAAACCAACAGTCAGCTTATCAGGGAACGTGTTGCCCCCCTGACATCAGTCTGAAGAAGGGTCTCGACCCGAAATGTCCTTTGTCCCGCCCCCTGACATCTGTCTGAAGAAGGGTCTCGACCCGAAACGTCGCCCATTCCTTCACTCCTGAGATGCTGCCTGACCTGCTGAGTTACTCCAGCATTTTGTGAATATATATCCTAGCTTAATGTCATCTGTTGCCGGCCCATTTTTTCTTTGCCTACAGTCCCCCCACCCCCACCCCCACTCTCCCTACAACAATCAGTCCAATGAAGGATCCCAATCCGAAATGTCATCTATCTATTTTCTCCAGGGATGCTGCCTGACCCACTGAATTACTCCAGCATTTTGTGTCTATCTTTGATAAACTTTCAGCCTGTGATACTGTGCGGGAAACTCTTCACTATCTCCATCGCACCCCAAGCAGTAGAGCAATTTCTTGGTCACGGTGCAATCACAGGCTCAAAGAGCTGCATTTCAATGTGCCCTGTTGCCTGCCAAATACATCACAGCAAGAAGCAGTACTTCCCTACCATTTTGTTCCACTGACACTTTCTGTGGGTCATCAAATGCCCTGCAAGTTAAGAAACAAACCTCGCAAAGTACCCAGTGTAGAGTGCATCAATAGCCCAGTGTTCACCGACCTTCCTTAACACTGCAGTCCATTATTGCCAATCCACCCCACCCCCTCCACCCCCACCCCCCCCCCCCCCTCCCCGTCCCCACCACCTCCCCTCTCTGGCAGGGCACCAGTTCCAAATTAAATGCAGAATTAATGTGACTATAAAAAAAAGGACACAATCCACATTACAAAGGAAAGTAACAGCAAAGTGAAAAGGGTGGGGCAGAAATAGAAAGATGTAAATAGGGGGAAAAAGGAAATGAGCACAGGAAACAGGGGTGGATGAGGAAGGGAGAGAGAGTAAGAGAGAGAGAGAAAGACAGAGAAAAAAGAGAGAATGAAAGAGAGAAAAAAGTAAAAGAGTAAGGGGGAGAGAGAGAGGTAGGGAGGTAGAGAGAGATAAAGAGAGAGGGGGAGAGAGAGAGAGATAAAGAGAGAGGGGGAGAGAGAGAGATAGAGAGGGAGGGAGAGGGAGAGGGAATGGGAGAGGGAGGGAGAGCAAGGGAGAGTGATGCAGACCCAGGTAGGCACTGAGAACTAAATTCAAAGACAGATAGGGTTTCAGTGAGAAGCAGAGTAAAATACTGAAGAGTCAGAAGAGAGGGGAACGGGGTATAGATAGAGGGGGAGAGAGTTTGGGGGGGGAGAGAGTTTGGGGGAGGAGAGAGTTGTGGGGGAGAGAGTTGTGGGGGGAGAGAGTTGGGGGGGAGAGAGAGTTTGGGTGGGAGAGAGTTTGGGGGGGGAGAGAGTTGGACGAGAGAGGGTTGGGGAGAGAGTTGTGGGGAGAGAGTTGGGGGGGGAGAGAGTTGGGGGAGAGAGTTGGGGTGAGAGAGTTGGGGAGAGAGTTTCGGGGGGGAGAGGGTTGGGGGGGAGAGGGTTGGGGGGGAGAGGGTTGGGGCAAGAGGGGTTGGGGGGGAGAGGGTTGGGGGAGAGGGTTAGGGGGAGAGAGGTTGGGGAGAGAGTGGGGAGAGAGTTGGGGGAGAGGTTGGGGGAGAGGTTGGGGGAGAGGGTTGGGGGGGAGAGGGTTGGGGGAGAGGGTTTGGGGGAGAGGGTTGGGGGAGAGAGTTGGGGGGGAGAGAGTTGGGGGGAGAGAGTTGGGGGAGAGATTTGGGGGTGACACTGGGGGAGAGACAAGGGGGGGGTGGGGTTGAGAGATGGGGCGAGAGAGAATGGGGAGGAGGCAGAGAAGGGTTCGAGGGGCAGAGGGAGGCAAAGATGGTAGACAGAGGTAGGGCAGAGATGGGGGCAGTGATAGGGGGCAGTGATAGGAAGCAGTGATTGGGGCAGAGACGAAGGCAGTGATAGGGGCAGAGAGGGGGAGGTAGCAGGGAGGTGGTACACAGACTGAGAAAGTCTTTTATCAAAAGTAACATTGCAGCTCCACAGGAAATGATGAATAATGAAAGGAATTTCACTAAGATTCCAGATGTACCGTATCAACAAGCTTAAAATAAAAATGGCAAAATAAAGATCTCAGACTCAGACTCTTGCACAGTTAAATACAGAACAAAGCTTTGAAAGTTATTTCAAACTACCGGAAACAGCCCAGGCTAATGATCCACTCACTGTGAAAAACCTTCCAATTGCCTTTGCCACCAATTACAATGCCAAAATCTGTTTAACACAAAACCCTCCCTCCCATGTCAAAACACTTGCTTTGCAAAGGACCTCTGAGGTGGAGAAGAAGCAGCATCATTTTACCCACCTTTCAGATTTCCTAATCCCCTGGCTTGCAAGGTGCCAGCGGGGAAACACAAATATTCCAATTAGTTTGTGATAAAAGAGGAAATTACGTGCTGTAATTAAATTTTTATTCCTTCTTGGAGTGTGCTCAATGCTGAAGAGATTTGCCAGGTTGTCCATACATCAATAGCCTGAAGACAGACTCAAAGTGCTGGAATAATTCAGCGAGACAGGCAGCATCTCTGGAGAGAGGGAATTTTCAGGTCGAGACCCTTCTTCAGACCCTCGACCCGAAACGTTACCCATTCCTTCTCTTCAGAGATGTCTGCCTGTCCCGCCGAGTTACTCTAGCATTTTATGTCTACTAATTTCAGATGTCCCCCTTTGGGGAACCATCACCTCAGCAATCTTCTTGTCAATACCCTTTAGAATTTCATACACTTCAATAACATTATCT